>NW_023330979.1:0-54335 GCF_011100685.1 Canis lupus familiaris
TTAATCTCTCTCTCATTTTAGGCTTCTGCTGAAACTCACATTTTCCCCCATACAGATATCTGCTGATTTCTGTTTTACTTAAGCTGATTGTGATTTGTTGGTTTTCTTGAATCTTTAGCTGTTTGTCTTTTGTTCATTTACAAAATTCTCACAGCTATCTATCTTTTTCTCAGGGCCATTCTCTTTCTCCTCTCCTACAGCAACCATGAAGGGACTGTAGAATCATGTAGTATCCTATTTGTCTTCTACCCTATCTTTCAGATCTAATATCTCTTGCCTTACTAGGCTGTGTTCTGGAAATTTTCATTTAATCTTTTTTTAACCTTTAAACCATCCCATTTTTAATTTTACTTACTATATCATTCAGTTATTATGATGTCAGTTATTATTTCTAGAATATTTATACGTTTATTTTTGAAATCTTCTTAATCATTTTTCTTATATTTCCTACAAATGTATTCAAGTTTTTCTTTTTTCTTTTGAACTTATTAGGCACAGTTAATAAATTTTATGACTGATTTTAAAATTTACTTACCAAGTGACTTGCTTATGCATGTGAGTTTTGCCTTGAATTGCTTGTTTCTCTATGCAACCTAATCTGTGACCATTTTTAGGTATTCCTTGACCTGAGTTTCTCCAGACAGATTTGCTTTTGCTATGGTCTCCTGCCTAGGGCCACTAACAACCAGGATCACTTTAAATTTTAATTCTGCCTTTGATATTTGATGTTTTTGAGAGAACCTACAGGTAGCATGTTGGGATGAAAAGTCAGTGCTAGAGCTATTTCAGGATTTGAATTTTCAAAAAGGATTTTGTTTATCTGGTCAAAGTTCAGGTAGTTGAAGCTTCCCTCGCAACTACCTCAGTGCAGCTTATTTCTGCTGAATCTTACCCCGAAGGTGTACCCTTCGGAATGCTAAATTCTACAACAGATTTCTTCAGGTTTTCTACCTCCTCCCTGCCTTCCTGTGTTCAAAAGTCAATTCAGAAGCCTTTGGTCCTAGAGGACAGTAAATAACCCAAGGGTAAAAGCCACCTTCACCTCTCACTTTTTTCCCCTTAAACAGGATTCTGTTCTCACTTCACTTGTGGGTTTCTTTCAGTGCCTTCTGTTTAGAGACCTACCTGGGTGTGTTTATTTCCATCTGTCATTTTGTTCCATATGGAAAGCCATCAGAGTATATAAGTATATAAGATGCCATCCTGCAGGAGACAGAAATTCATTCCCACCACTTCCCCAATTTATAAAGTGCTTTAACTGTTTGCCTTGTGTTTGCCTTCTGCATGATTTATGAAAAGAAATGGTGTCTCTCTTGTTCACCAGTACGTCCAGCACTCAGCAAAGAGCCTGGTTCCAGGGCAGCTAGTGGGTAATTGTTTTGCAGAATGGACTACTTGAGTAGTGAGACTTTCTTCATGTCACCAGATTGTTTTAGACCCTAAAGGCTGCTGTTCCTTTTGTCCAGCACAGATGTCTCTGCCCATCTCTTCACTTTTCTCTCTAGTTCTCCCTTGAATCTCATGAATGGCTTTTTAAATTAAGTTATGAAAGAGCTAACGCGAGGGGAGCGCTGCCACGTATCACCATGCATGGCACATCGTTGAAATTCAATACACGGCAGTCATAAGCTGCTTTTCTCCTAAGTCCTGTCTCACCCATGTCCCAGTTCTGTTCAGAGTCTGAGATACACATTGATCTTTTCTATGGTTTATGATTTAATTTTGGTTTGATTTTAATGATTCTCCTGTATTATAAATCATAGAAATACACCTACACATCAGGCAGTAAAATTGTACTAAGCAGCTACATTGTTTTCACCTGTGGTTATAAAATTCCTGCTGAAAGATATATGTAATTGAAATCTGTCTCTTCATTAACAAATATATTATTATGACCTATCAATATCTTTTCCAGAAATTGGCTCTGTTATTATGAGGCACTGAATAACATGATGAATATTCAAATAATATATTATATTCAGGCAATATTGACTTTTTGATAAAAAAATTAAGTATCTCAAAGATCTCAAGTATCTTTCTGTTTCAATACACACTAATGTGTATTGTCCTTTGTGTTGTTCAAACATATTTACTTTGTTTTGGAAAGTGTAACGATAATTGAAATTTGAAAACTTTTCTCTATTTAGAAATTCTCATTTGGTAAGCAATATAGTAGTAATGTTGACCTTTAATTCTGCTTGTTTTCATTTTAAATATTCTATATAATTTCCCTTATCTGGGAACTTTTCCTTTGGTTTCACTAAGTCCATAGCATTTACCCTTTTGGGGATACTTTTCCCATTTATTATAGACATATCTACATGAAGTATAATTGTTAATTTGCTTGACAGGATTAATATACTGAAAAACCAAATGGCATTTTACAAAATAAAGTTTTAGATGCACTGATGTTACACTAAACAAATAAATGCAATTTTGGATTTCACTTGTCTCTATGATACTGTTTCCTTGATTTCAAAGAATATCAGAGGGGATCCCTGGGTGGCTCAGTGGTTTGGCTCCTGCCTTTGGCCCAGGGCGCGATCCGGAGTCCCGGGATCGAGTCCCGCGTCAGGCTCCCTGCATGGAGCCTGCTTCTCCCTCCTCCTGTGTCTCTGCCTCTCTCTTTCTCTCTTGCTATGTCTATCATAAAATAATAATATTTAAAAAAAGAATATCATAAAATATGAAATATATCAGAAAAATTATAGAAAAAAGTTGAAGCACTTCTTAAAACAATTTATCAGAAAAAGCATGATCTTAGACAAGTGTATTATGGGGCAAAATTTCAAAGCAAGATGTAGAGTTTTCATTTAGCCTACTCAGAACTTGTTATGTTAATGGAAGAAGTAAGCTTTGTTGGGAAAGACCAATAGAATCTTTACCAAAATGAATTATCAGTGAGGCTTTTAGGAATCTGTGCTAAAGAGAAAGGCCAAAATAATTTATATACTGTCTTGTGAATATGTTATCTTAAAAGATAATAATCTGGTGTTCAGGAATCCAGGTTCTGTACTGGTGGCATTTTTCAAATTCAATAACTCTTTTTAACATCAGGAATTCTGAATTATTGTCTATTAGCAGTGAGACCCTGACCACATAGAGCAAAAATGAGATTCTCTATAATGAAGATGGGTGGGAATGAGGTCTCAAATAACTAAATAAGGTTATAAACTGGTCACTACAGTGCTCAAAGGGAACATAGACACAAGCCTAGCCACAAAAATTTAGCTCAGTGAGGAAGGAATTTTGTTATTTGTTAAATTTTGGATATTGATTGTTTTGTATTTGTCTTATTGACAATGTTTCTAATTCCATATCCTGTCCTTGGTGACTCAAATATTCTCACTTTGGTTTTCATTCCTATCCCACTGGCTGCTACTACTCATACACCTCTGCATGTTATACTTTCTCAGCTGAAGCTTTTAATGTTAGCACTTTTTCAGGTTTCAAGTACAATATATTTCCATTTTGGGCAGCTTGGGTGGCTCAGCGGTTTAGCGTGGCCTTCAGCCAGGACGTGATCCTGGAGACCCAGGATTGAGTCCCATGCCAGGCTGCCTGCAGGGAGCCTGCTTCTTGATCTGCCTGTGTCTCTGCCTCTCTCTCTCTCTCTCTCTCTCTCTCTCTGTCTATAACGGATAAGTAAATATAATCTTTAAAAACGTATGTATATATTTCCATTTTTAAGACCTAGGGATTCTATGCTTTTCCATGTCATAAATATATACTGATATTTCCCAAATGGGTTTTAGATGCTTATATTCAGTAGCTTATTTGTCATATTCAGTTGGGACTTTCAAACGCATCTCAAACTTGGCAGTTATAAAAGAGAACTCTTCACTTCTGCCCAGAGACACATTATCTCCCTAACATTCACAGAATCATTTATTGATACTAGCAATCTGACTAAATGTTAAATACATACCTGACATTAAAGTTCAAAATCTGACCCTAGACTACCATTCTTTTTATTGTGTATTTCCTTACCCAGCCTATATTTAACTCCAAAATATTTGCTTTTAATCCACATGGACATTGATCATTTTCTAGTTACTCTATTTTTCCAGTTGTCTTCTTGCCTCTGACCTGTTCCATTTATCTTGGATAAGCCAAAATTAACGTTTAAAATAGCCTAAATCAGTTTATTCATTTGGTTTTATTTGTATTCACATACGGTATTTGTTTTTCTCAATCTGACTTATTTCACTTAGCATAGTACTGTCTCAGTCAATTCAAGTTGTCCCAGATGGCACAATCTCCTCCTTTTTATGGATGCATAATAGTTCATAAACCTATATGTATATATACCACTTCTTTCTTATCCATTTGTCGATGGACACCTCTGTTGCTTCCATACCTTGGCTCTTGTATATATTGCTGTAATAAACATAAGTGTGCAGATATCTTTTCAAATGAATGTTTTCATAATCTTTGGGTAAATACTCAGCAGTGAAATCATTACATCATATGGTATTTCTCTATTACTTTTTTTGATTAATTTTTTGAGGAACCTCCATACTGTTTTCCACAGGACTGTACCAATTTAAATTTCTACCAACAATACACAAAGATTTCTTTTACTCCACATCCTCACCAACACTTGTTATTTCTTGTCATTGGATAATAGCTATTCTGACAAGTATAGGGTGATAGCTGACTGATTTTGATTTTAATTTCCCTGACCAGTGATGTTGAACATCTTTTTGCATGTTTGTTGTCCATATTCCATTCTTTGGAAATATGTCTTTTCAGGTGCTTTTCCCATTTTTTAAAAATTTTTATTTATTTATGGTAGTCACAGAGAGAGAGAGAGAGAGAGAGGCAGAGACACAGGCAGAGGGAGAAGCAGGCTCCATGCACCGGGAGCCCGACGTGGAATTCGATCCCAGGTCTCCAGGATCGCACCCCGGGCCAAAGGCAGGCGCCAAACCGCTGCGCCACCTGGGGATCCCGCTTTTCCCATTTTTAATTAGTTTATTTGTTTTTGGGGTGTTGAGTTGTATGAGTTCTTAATATATTTTGGATATTAATCTCTTATTGGATGGCAAGATGTTGGAGACAAGGTTGAGGGGAGTGGGAGGGTATAGGCTTCCAGTTATGGAATGAATAAGTCACTGGGATAAAAGGCACACAGCATAGGGAATATAGTCAATGATAGCCTAATGCCATTGTGTGATGACAGATGGTAGCTGCACTTGCAGTGAATAGCATAACATAATAGAGAACTCGAATCACTGTGTTATACATCTGAAACTTACATTGTGTTAATTATACTCAAATTAAAAAAAAACTTAAAAAAGGAATAGGGTTTATATAATGATATCATATTTTTATATAAAATTGTATATATCTCTTTAAGTCCACACAAAATACTGTTACTTTGGGAAATAAAATTGGGGGTGATGCTGACTATACTGGGAGAATAGAGTGGAAGAACTTAATTTTTCTTAAATATTTTTTATGCACTGGATATTTTTTACCATGTCCACACATTTTCTATTCAATAATAAAAATTTCCTTTTTAGAATGGTATAAATAAATTAATTAGTCAATAAGTAAAAATAGTATAAATCAGATGATGTCACTTCTGTGTTTATAAGTCTTGCCATTAAATTTACAGCAATTGCCAAATTTCTCCCATGCTCCTGGTTTGGTTCAGCCCCTGCTCATCCTCCTGACTCAGATTCTCAGATTATTCTAACGTGTTCAGTAATTTCCAGTAATACATTCCATCTGCCATTTCCTAGAGTATACCAAACCATTTTCTACCTCACAGGTTTTGCACTTGGTGTTCTCTGTGATTGTCTCTTTTCCTGACAGTTTGTTTGCTTAGATCATTTCTATTAATGGTAAGCTCTTTAATTTATTTATTTTTAAAGATTCTATTTATTTATTCATGAGAGACATAGAGAGAAAGAGAGGCAGAGACACAGGCAGAGGGAGAATCAGGCTCCATGTAGGAAGCCCAATGTGGGACTTGATCCTGGGTCCCCAGGATCACTACCTGGGCAGAAGGCAGTGCTAAACCGCTAAGCCTCCTGAGCTGCCCTGGTAAGCTCTTTTAAATGTCATCTTTAATAGACAGTTCCTGATTATTCTGTCCAAAGTAGGCTTATTTTATTATTTATTTATTGTAGAATCTTATTAAGTATTGATAACATATACATATTGCATATACACATATATAATATATAAATATGTAATACATAATATATATATAATACACATATAATTAAATTATATATGTGTTCTGGATGTCTTTCTATCCATCAATAAAGTATGTAAGCTTTGAGTTTGTGAACCTTTTTAGCCTTGTTCTTCATGTATCCCTAGCAAATAGTGTAGACTATACACATACTAGGCTCTTAATAAATATGGTACAATTCAAAAATGTGTAAATAATTACTGCTATACAGTAAATCAAAAGAAATATTGAAAGAGGACTGAAAATAAGTATCTTAATTCCTTAATTTAAAAATTATGTCTCCTCTCCAAAAATATGAATGCTATTTCATTTCATCAGCAAACATGTATTGTAAGCCTAATATATGATAAATATTGCATTGGGGGACACCTGGGTGTCTCATTGGTTAAGTATCTGCCTTCAGCTCAGGTCATAATCCTGAGGTCCTGGGATCGAGCCCCACATTGGGCTCCCTGCTCAGTGGGGAGCCTGCTTCCTCCTCTCCCTCTGCCTGCTGCTCCTTCTACTTGTTCTCTCTCTCATCAAATAAATAAATAAAAATCATTTTTAAAAAGGTTTCATTAGGGGATGAAATTCATGCCATGGGTGGGTAAATGTGGTCTATCATCTGGAAGCTATATCCCAACAAAAAAAACAAAAAGTATGTTCAAATTATCAAGAAAAAGGATAAAATTTCAACTTTGCTAATGATTATAAAGGAATATAGAAATTATGTGAGTTTTAATATGAAGAAAAAATAGAAATTAAAAATGTGAATTGAAGATATAAAAACTGGAAGAGATAATTTCATATGAAAGCTTAGAGACCTGGCTGGATTTGTATTTTCTCCATAAGAATAAATATAAATTTCACTACTGTTTAAAGCATAGGATTGGAGAGGTCCAAAGCAAACAAGAAGTCTGGTCTAATACTGGAGCTCAAAGGAGGAATGTCATACTTTGGGCAAGGATGGCAGCAATTGAGATGAAGATAAGTGAATTTAAGAAGAAGTTAGCATACAGGATTTCAAAAGCTGTTCAAAAGTCATCTGATCAGAATGGCCATCCTTGATTGTCCAATATAAAAGAGCTAGTCATTATTCACTATCAACTACAATCTGCTTTGTTTTAATGCATAGCAGCTATCATGAGCTCACAGATTTTTCCACTATTTTCTTGGATGTCTTTCTTTTCCACTTTCCCATTTGAAATGATATACCACAATGGCATGGGCTTTATTTATGTATTTGTTTTCCTGTTATATCCTTAGCATTTAGTTCAGGGCCTGGCTGACAGCACACAATGAATATTTATTGGATGGAAGATTGAATTTGGGAGCAAGAGAGGAATAGGAGTCAAAATAGCTTGGAGGTTTCCGGTTCCTAAAACTGGGATGGATGGATGGTTATGTGATTTATTGATGTTGGGAACAATAGTGGAGTAGTGAAGAGTGGTGTGGAGTAGAGAGTAGGGAAAATCATAAATATTGTTTGGGACATTCTGAATGTGAGGTGGTCAGATATATAAACAATTACAAGTAGCTAATAGTCAAATAATTATACCAGTATCAAACAGAAAATAAGACATGACTAAAAATATACATTCTGGAATTATTTGAATATAGGTCTTACATTTCTGAGTGGGGAAGAAACTGACTATAAACCAAAACATTTTATTCCATCCACAATCCAGACTTGAGAAGACCCAACTTTTAATTACTGGCTAAAGGATCACATTATTTTAAAACAATGCAATAAATGAAAATAAATGGGACAGAAATGAATGGTCAGAGATAGAAGAAAAAACATATCAAAGCCTAATTCAATAGAAGCAAGAGAGAGGAGTTCCATCAAAGAGGGAAAGACCATCACTGATCATTTTTGGGGAGATGAAATGATAGAAAGATTGGAAATGTTCATTGGGGTTAGTGATATGGTTGCCATTGATTTCCTTAGATACATAGTGTTTTCTTGTGGAAGGAAAGAGGCAGAAGATATATTGAGTGGGGTAAGTGAAAAATGCATAGATTGGGATTGAGTATATTCTGTGATTCCTTCAAAGAGATTTGCTATTAGAAGAACATAGTCAGGGGCACCTGGGTGGCTCAGTGATTGAGTATCTGCCTTTGATTTGGGTCGTGGTCCCAGAGTCCTGAGATCAAGTCCCCCATAGGGCTTCCCGCATGGAGCCTGCTTCTCCTTCTGCTTATGTTTCCTTTTTTTTTCTGCTTATGTTTCCAATGAATAAGTAAATAAAATCTGAAGAAGAAGAAGAAGACAAAGATGAAGACGAAGAAGAAGAGGAGGAGGAGAAAGAAGGTAGTCTCAGAAAGATGTGGAATCCAGAAATTATTTTACAATGGGAGAGAAAATAACATATAAATGTTAAGTAATGTTGAAAGGAAGAAATGGCTTAAAAATAGCTCATTGAGCATCTAATGTTTCTAAGAAGTTGGGTGGTTTGAGACCCAAAACATAGATGATAAGGGAGACTTCCTTTATTAAAACAGAATTCAGGGGTGGCGGGGTAGTGGTGAGAATGAGTGGATAGAATTTGAAGAAGTTCCAGTTGAATGGTTTATATTTAATCTATGCTTTAGGAGACAATCTCATTTTATAAAAAGTTGGAAAGTTTTCATGGAGAGATAGAAGCTTGCAGGATATTAGGAAACTTTAGAAACAGCAATTGTGGAGAAGAGGAAATTAAATGAAGAATTACTATAAGATTGACAGGAAGCATTGGTGGTCCAGGTTCAAGGCAGATGATCTTGAATAAACAAACAAACCAAAAAAAACATGCATCTTTTAGTGATGACAATAATAATAATAATAGCAAATACATAGAATTTTTTGAGCCAGGCCTTATTCTATGTTCTTTGCATGTTTTAAGTCATTTCATTAGAGAAGATATATATGTAATTTGTTCCAAGTCACACAACTAGTAAGTGTGAGGTTAAAGTAACAATTTGCAGTGAATTGTTAATTAGTCACTACTGCTGTGTGTTCTTACAGTCAAAAGAAATTTTACCTACCTTGGCTGTCCATATACCAACCAGTTTTTCCAAATCCATTGAAGAGAGGGAGAAATCATGACTACACGAATCTCTCTCTCCATTTTCTAAGTATTCAATACCGTGATACTTTTTACCCTCAGATACTAAGATCCAGGATATTCTTTTCTGACTCTCAGTAGATAGCTATTCCTTGTGTCCTCAGTTTGCTTTCAGTAGGAGCACTTGTCAATTTTCACATATCCTAACGTTTCATCCCATAGAAAAATCTTGATTTTTTTCATTGAGAGAAAGTCCAAAGCTAGTATGAACCCAGATCCTACTTGTTTCCACCCTGTGGTTGTCAGGGAGTACATTGGACTCTAACACAATTAGGGCAACTACTCATAAAAACCTTAAATAGCAAAGGAAATGCACATGCATATTTAAGCATTGCACAAATTTCCAGCCTCATTCAACTGGTCCTGTCTCTCTGGATCAGTTGAACTACAAAGAATTATGTTTTGGTCACATGATGCATATCAGTCTTCTGAAAATTGAACATATCATAAGCAATATATATCATGTTTTCTCTTATTCTTAGATCCTACAATAAAAGCTGCTCAATAAAAATCAAAACAAAATCCATCAGCATTCAGTAAAATTAAATTGTATTTCTGTGTGATATGTATGAACTGTGAATGATATTTTTTCTAATTTTTGCTAGAAATTTATCTTCTAGATTGTTAGTATTTTATGTAAGAAAATTACACATTGCATTGACGAAGGACCCAGTAGGAAACAGATGGCATAGTCAAAAGGGGGCAAATGGAAAGAGTGTTAGTGAAGAACCAACCTCTTTACACAGGTTGTGCCAAAGGAAAGTCAGTGAGGGATGGTGGACTATGATGGGGATACTTAAGACTGATGGAGCAAAGGAGGCTGACACTGGGATTTTTTTTTTTTTTATAAGTAGGCTCCACAACCAGTGTGGAACCCAACATGGGGCTTTAATTCACAACCCCAAGACTGAGACTTCAGCTGAGATAAAGAGTCAGATGCTTAACCTACTGAGCCACCTAGGGTCCCCTATTTAATATATTTAGTTTAAGATACCCACTGATCTGGAATATTATTCAGCTTTTTTTTTAAAGAAGAAAATCTTGCCATTTGTGGCAACATTATGAGCCTAAAGGACATTGATTATGCTTAGTGAAGTAAGCCAAATACATAAAGACAAATATTGCATGATCTCATTTATAAGTGGAATCTTAATAATCATACTCAAAAGTGAAGAGTAGAATGGTGTTTTCCAGTGACTAGGGTGAGGAGAAAATGGGAGACATTGGCCAAAAAAATACAGAGTTTTAGTTATGCAGGATAAATAAGTTCTAAAGATCTAATGTATAGCATGGTGACTGTAGTTAATAATACTTCATTTTACATTTGAAATTTGCTAAAGGATATATCTAAAGTGGTCTCACAACAAAAATAAAACAATACAAAACATAGTAACTATGTGAGGTAGTAGATATATTAATTAGCTTGATTATGGTGATTATTTCACAATGTATACGTATATCAAAACATTAGCTTCTACACCTTAAAATACATACAATTTTTGTTGGTTAATTATACCACAGTAAAGCTGGAAAAAGAAAAAGATGCCCATTCATCCATACAAATGGAGAGAAGTTGGTTTTACTCTAAGTCAAAAGAAACTTGTATGATTCATATAAGAACACTTGAGTAAGGAACTGAAGAAGAGTTTTTTGAACTAGTGTGATATGTAGTCTCGCTCATCATTTTGTAACTGTGAGCAAGTTTGGTTTTCAGGCTTGGTGACAACACACTATTCTTTTAGTATAACAATTCAACAATGTGAAATACTTATGGTCTCTGAACTAGTAAAGTAGAAACCAGTTCTTACTTTTTTTTTCCTTATCCACAAGAACTATTACTCTGTATTTGAAAGTACAATGTAAATTTTATATGGTTCTCAGCAGTGAATTTTGTCATTTTTATTCTAGAGAGGCTGATAAAGGGAGGAAATAGGGGGTATCAGAACCACTGCAGAGTCGACACAGTTTGCTGTTTGTCACTGCCTAAACTCATCATGGATACGGGGTTATGAAAAAGACCTGCTGGAAAAATAAAGATTTTACTGGAACATTTCAGAATGATATTAAAGTGAGATTTATATTGATACTTAAGATGAAAATTAATGCTTACTCTGTTAGCTGCTGTGATGAGAGGAAATGTACAATGTTGAGGCATATTATCTTCCCAGCCAGAGCAAGTTATATAAGGTATAAAAAGGAATAGAGTAAGTGAAGGGGGTGGAGCAAACACAAGATAGATCTATGGTCTTTTAAGGAAATGTTGGAAAAAGACAAAGGACAAAAAATAGAGAAAAGGCACAGAAGATTGTCGTACAAATTTGGAATGCAGGAACATCAAACAGAAAGAAAACTGGTGCTAATCTCATATTTTATTTTATTTTATTAATTCCATATCTTAAATAGCACAGAAAAATAAAAGTTGAAGGGACAAGAATACAAACGGACATGAAAACATTCTCATTAACTTATTTACACATTATTCAACATATATTTTGAGTTATGGTATTTATTGTTTACTCTGAAATTATACTCACTTATTTCTTGACTCTATTTCTCAAGTTTAATAATTTTATTGTACAACTTTCAGTCCAAATATCAGCCTAATGAAGTCTTTATTAAGCTTGCATATGTTGTGGAGGGAGAGGATCTGCAGCATTAGTGGATAAAAGCTTAGGCTTCACCTGGTTTCAAAGTAAAATACTCTCTTCGCCTTTATTTCCTCAAATGTAAAATATGGCTGATTACAGTAGTACTTCTTGCATGCTGTAGCTGTGAGTATTACATGAATTACTTCATAAAAACACTGAAATTAATTATTGCTAAATAATATGTTCTTAATAACATTAGCATTATTATTACCACCTGCAGGGTAGTAGTTTATGCTTGTGTATAAATGGTTCTAATAACATTTACTACATTATATGCTTTTTTAATTGTTTATTTTGAATTAATTTAAGGCATACATAATAGTTGCCAAAATAACACAAAGTGTTCCTTACTCCTTCATTTCGCTTTCTCTTTGTTAGCATTTTATTGTAACAGTGGTATAATTGTCAAAACCAAGCAATTAACATTGGTACACTATTATCAACCATATTACAGGCCTAATAACATTACATCAGATTTTCCACGAATGTCCTTTTTTCTGTTTCAGGCTTCTAACTAGGATCCACATTATTTACATTGTTATTTCTCTTCAATATCTTCCAAGTCTGTAAGATTTTCCCAGCCTTTCTTTGTCTTTCATCATGTTGACACTTGAGGAATATTGATAGTTATTTTGTTGAATATCCCTTAATTTGAGTATGTCTGATAATTTTTCATCATAACAATAATGTTATGGACTCTTTGAAAGAATACTTTAGAGACAGTGCTGAATCTTTTTCATTGCATCATATCAAACATCATAGTTACAATGTTTTGCTATAGATGTTATTAACCGTGATCACTTAGTTAAGGTGGCCTCTTTCAAGTTTCTCCATGGCAAAATTACTATTTTTCCATTTGCACTTAATAAATATCTTGGGGATACACTTTGAAATTATGAAATCCTTATGATTTCATAATCAAATTATGAAAACTTTTGCCTGATGATTTAGGATCCATCAGTGGATCTTGTCTTCAGAATTTACTATTGTATTTTTTGCCTAATAGTTATTTTATCTTTTATTATCTTCTTTATCAAAGAAGTTTGTCACCCTCCATATATTTATTTAATAATTATTTTATCAATATAGATTTATAAATATTGTTTTTCTTCTGTGAGTTAAAATCCAATACCATCATTTATTTTATCATTTAAAATTTTTCTCAGATTTTGCCATTAGTATATTTTTTAAATTAATTGTCTTCTTTCAACAAGACTCTTTTTTAGATCAATTCTTTGCTTTCTGATAATAATATAAGATGTTCCAACCCTTACTGTTTATTCTGAAGTCATTCATGTTTCTGAGGAATCATGATTCCTTTTATTAAGGAATGGTGTTTAGAAAGCAAAATGAAACACTGGATTTGCTGATTTATACAAGACTGTTATCATTTCTAGCATACATATATATAAACACACACACATATATACATGCACATACATGAATATGACTATTTATATATCTCTATGTATACATGTACATACATATATGCATGTGATATAAGCACACAGGCAAAAAGGCCTTTATATTACAATTATGAGTTTATTATAGTGCTATTTTATAGCGATCATTTCAGTATGAAGTTGAAAATCTGACTAAATTTTGAACCCGTATCCATATATTTATTTACTGGATACCCAGCCAATGTGACAATTGTAGGGAACTCTAAGCCAGCTGCAGGGTTATAGAAAACATAAATGATAAAATAATCACAGGATTGGTGGTGGAGCAAACTTAGCAATGAAATTGTAAGCATTCCTGTAAGCAGGAAGAAGAAACAAGTGAAAAAGAAATCAGAAGGATCAGGAATGAGTTAACCAAATTGTATAGGTCAGCATGCTAAGAGTGAAATAGAGTAGGACTCAAAGTCAATGATTTAATACCAGAGAGACATCTCTAGGGGGAAAAAAAATAATTGGAGAAATGAGGACTGAAAGAAAAACTCTAGATAAATTCATTTCTGATCTCAAATTTGAATGAGGAGAAAGAAAATTGAACCTATGATGGTTTTCTCAAAATACTGATAGGATGAGCAGAATATAGAATGCAAAAGAATATTTTTCATGATTCATAGTAGTACTAAGAAGTGGCATATGAGATATGAAACCTATTAAAAGTTAGATGTAAAGTAAAACCTGAGAATTATCCTTTAACTTGGATCCAGTGAGGAACATGTAGCAATTATGTTGACAGTTTAGAGTCTAATAAATATCTTTAAGCTTTACCACTCTAATTGTGATCAGAAACAAGTGAGGCTAGGGTATAGTGGTAAATTATCCTAACTGATGAAATGCAGGGTGTCTTCAAACAGCAGTGGATTGTAGGGGATGCAGGGAAGGAAAGGAAAAGGTGATTTTCATTGCCCATTTGAGTCCAATGCTGTGAGTCATCACTGTTACTTAATCCATTATTTGGAAGGAAAAATATGTTCCTCTGTTGGTAGCACTCCTGGGAAATTCTCGAGCAGCATTAACTGCTAATAATCTGGCCTGGCAGAGTGAAAACAATGTGCTTGTTTGAATATAATGTGTCCAAAAGACAAGTCTCATAACATGACTCCACACAGGGTATGTATGGCAGAGTAATGACCCCCTCAAAGATATCCAAATCCTGATCCCTGGAAACCATGAATATATCACTGAGCACTGCAAAAGGGAATTTGTATATGTGATTAAGGTTATAATCTTGAGATGAGAAGATTATCCAGGATTTTCCAGGTAGGCCTAATCTAATCACTTGAGTCTTTAAAATCCGAGAAGATGAGAAATTATATGGATTTGACCTGGCATGCTGGCTTTAAAAAAGGATAAGGGGGTTCACAGACCAAGAAATGAGGTGGCTTTTAAAAGTTGGAACTGGCCTACAATTTACAGCCAGCAAGAAAACAGAGCCTTTAGTTCTATAATTGCGAGGAACAACGGAATCTAACAGATTTTCCCCTAGAGCCTCCGGAGAGGAACACAACCCTCTAACATCTTGATCTTCACCCAGTGAATCCCATGTCAGACTTCTGACCTACAGAATTGTTAAGATAATAGATATGTGGGTTTAAAGCCACTAAGCTTATGGTAATTTGTTATAGCAGTAGTAGGAATTAATACACTGAGTTTTGCTTTAATTCTGTCTATATAGAGGAGCTTGAGAACAATCAGGGAAGCTGAAATGATTAAATTGAAAGCAAAATTACACTAAAATAGGTAGGAGGTAAAAGAAAATGAGTCTTTGTTAAGCACTGATTAAAAATATAACGTGTCTAGCGTTATATAAGAAATTATCATGTATAATCACCTCAATAACCCTATCAGATAGGTATCATTTTGCCCATTCTATACCTTTGGAAACTGATGCTTAATTGGAACAGTTGGGTAATATTCTAAAGGATATATGATTATGAAGAAATGATGTTGTAATTTCCAGCTAATGTAGGTCATGCTTCAAAGCCATATCCAACAAAAGGCCATGTTTCCTAATACATCTGGTCTCTGTTAAGTCCTGTGATAAATGCTTTATGTGTATTGTCTTATTTACTACTTAAAACAATTTTACTGAGATCAACTATAAGCTAGCATTTTAAAGAAGGAAAACATCACTCATTAGAACAGGGTTTGTTTTCCGGATTTTTTTTTTTTAAGTGAAATTGGAAGAACTGAGCTTTGAAGAGATAAATGGCATTTAGGTTGCTAGAGAATACCAAGGAAAGCAGCAAGAAGCTCCAAAGTTGCATTGTGTTTAGTGTGTTTTTTCTTTAATATCAAAAATATTAGATTTTTTTAAATTTTTTATTTATTTATGATAGGCACACAGTGAGAGAGAGAGAGAGGCAGAGACACAGGCAGAGGGAGAAGCAGGCTCCATGCACTGGAAGCCCGACGTGGGATTCGATCCCGGGTCTCCAGGATCGCGCCCTGGGCCAAAGGCAGGCGCCAAACCGCTGCGCCATCCAGGGATCCCTAATATCAAAAATATTAGAAACACTAAGAATTGTGTTCATATGAGATAAAATATGTCCATATGACTGTGTACATTTTATAATATTGTCACTGTTTTCTGATGTACTATTTATGTAGGCTATTTTGCTTCATCTGACCACACTAATGGTTGTTCATTAAATGGATAGGATGTGGAAATTCACCTGATTATTAAAGAAAACTTTAAGAAAAGCTTATCAAACATGTAACTAAGGGAGAATTTATCACATATGATAATCTATAAGTATAGATTTTAGAAATTTAAATTATAATTTAAATATGCTATAGCATATTTATAGTCTTTAATCTATAGTTGTTTAAGCTTTATTCATGAAATACACACTAGAAGTAACTTTAAAGGGATAGTTGTAAAAATAAGTTATCAAAAAAATAGCCTTTGTTAATTAGCAAATAGAATTTGCTAAATTTTGATTGCCACACCTGAAGCAATGAGACAATTTTGCTCAATTTCGTTTCTTTCTTTTTTTTTTTTTTCTGGTTTTGTCACTAGAATGGAGTATTGGCATTTGCATGCTCCATTTATTCTGTGAAGTATAGTAATATGCTGTACCATTTTGACCTTTTGGAAAGTCTGAAATTTAATTAGTTGACTATTTTCCACTAGTCATCATCTCAACCTCACCGAGTTGTGAGAAAGGATAGGCTAGCCATAAAATGTTTGAACAATGATTAAGGCTTTAACATTTCATATATCTTTAATCCTCATGATCCTCTCAGTTCTGTTCCAGGAATCTCAGATATATAACCAGCATGTGATTATATCGAAATCCTGATAATATAGCATGATGCTTATTGCAACACACCTATCATGATGCTTAAAAAATTTAGCTCACTCTCCACATATCTAGGAAATGGTGTTCTTTATAGTGAATGTTTTAGTGTATAATAGATTTGATGGGTAGGAAAATTATTTATTATTTTGATGTCTAGAAGTTTTGTTTTTTATTGCTGATGAAATGAAGGGCAGTCATGTACAGGTGCCATAAATTACATGAAAGAAATAATCTAGCCTCTGCTATTTTTTAAAAATCTGCTATTAGTCTTACATATGTTTCTTCCAATTTATATTGGTTAATACAGAAATGAATAAAATGCTTTAAGCATTGTATTTTTTTCCCCCAATGAGTGCATGGCCAATAGAAATTGGATATGTAGTACTTTACTTATAACCACATTTCTGACCAGTGAATTTTATGTTCTGAAAATAACTTTTTAATGTATGTGATATTGATAAGAATTTATATTTTGTATTCAAACATGATTTTTTTTGTGTGTGAAAAGCTAAACTATAGTCATACTTAAAGCCAGCAATATTTAAGGTCAATGTAATATTCTAGCTTTTCAACTCATATCCTAGGAAGATCTTTTAAAACAAGGATAATTTTTCTTTGTCACTTACTGGTGATCATATATCTCTTTCTTATCTGTACACAAATTGTGTTAAAGATAAATTGACGATGGGGAATAAGGAATGCCCTTATTGTGATGAGCACTGGGTGTTGAATGGAAATGTTGAATCACTATATTGTACACCTGAAACTAATATTAAACTATATGTTAACTATACTGGAATTTAAATAAAAACTAAAAAAAATGTTTTTAAACAAACAGACATTACATACGTATGGACAGTTAAAATGATATACAGTGGGCCCCCACCTGGGAGGCTCAATGAACATCTGCCTTCAGCTCAGGGCATGATCCTAGGGTCCTGGGATAGAGTCCCACATTAGGCTCCCTAAAGGGAGCCTGCTTCTCCCTCTGTCTGTGTCTCTGCCATTCTCTCTCTGGGTGTCTCTCATGAATAAATAAATAAATTTAAAAAAAAATGATACACAATGGCATATCAGCTTATGAAGGCTTTTAAATCTAGGATACCATCTTAAACCTGGCATCTACATGTTGGTTATAGAACTCAGGAGGTATTATCCACATGACTTGCTTGTTACAAAAACAAATAAAAAGTACTGGAAGACTTAGCATTAGTTTGTGCTTTATGATTTAGTGAAATAGGCTTAAAAGTCAGAAAGTATTTTCATTTTATATATTCATAGTTTCACCTTCCCCAACATTCTCATTGGTTCTCAGAGCTCTCCTGCCCATGGCTAAATTCCTTTTTCTTTGCCACTAAATCAAATGCTAATCAGACTCTTTCCCCCAAAATGACATATTTTAAAATAATTATACTCCACTTACGCACTTTGTAAGAATGGGAACACTTTAATTAAGCCAAGTGAACAGGCTTTGAATTGTTACAAAGTAATTCACACCAAGGGAATAGTTATAAACAGTATAATAATTCAAGTCCATGAATATATTTTTATTATTACAAAGCGATATTTTAAAAACTCTCTCATTTGCTTGAGAAATCACATGAGGACACATTACACTTTATAATACCAGTTTCCTAAAATGAGAATAATTTTGAAAAATATAGAAGCTAAGGCCAAAGGAGGAATCTCTAGATGCCAAATTTGTTAATCTTCCCTAAAATAGTCAGTGTGTTTCATAATGATTCTATTGGCTTCTCTCCTGCAATGGCAGAATATAGGAGAGAAAAATAAAACCTATATATATATATATATATGCATATTGTGGTGTTTTTTTCCCAATACAGACGACTAATACTATATATATTAATGATAGCACATTTGAAAAATTATTTGCCAGCTACACAATGTCTGGTTTCATTCCTAATGACATCAACAAAGATCTGTTCTCTAGAGTCTAGACTGTGACATTCATGAGTAATTGACAAAATAGCCGTGGAACATGGCAGTTGTATTCTTATTTATTATATCAGGTGTATTATTTTATTCATGTATTCATTACTATTATTATTGTCATCTTTAGGCATTTGTGATTCTTCTGATGCAACTTAAAGTATCCCATGGATGATCACTTTTCTTTAACATTATTTTCATCAAAAATCACATTCTATGTAGTACTCAAGAAGCTCTCACATTTCTATCTTCAGCTAAGATTCTAAGTAGTCAGAGATGAGGTAGCAGTAGTATGTAACATATTCTCCAAAACAAACCCAGGGGTTATTTTTTTAAATTATCGTTATTTATTACGAATGACTTCTTTGGTATTGAGGGAGTAATTGGGAACATTTTTATTGTAACAACTTCCCTTTTCTTAGACATGCACAATGCATGCACATGCACAGTCCTATCACTGGGTTAAACCTTAAAGAAAACTTGGTCAGTTAGTTAATTAATTTAGAATAGTCTACTTTGCTCACCAATATTTCTGATTCTTTTTGTTGTTGTTGTGTTTGCCCATCTCTGAATTTATAGGAGGCATAGTGAATTGCTTTTAAAGGAGAATTTGTTTCACTTTTAGGTGGAAATATTTAACATTTAATAGTCAGTTGGTGATTCTTCATGATCTTTTTCCCAGGTCACCATGATAATGGAAGTACGTATCAATACAGATACTGCATAAAATTAGAGTATTTTTGAAATGAGAGGTCATAACTTGAAGGGTCTTCCTTAAAGAATTGACTGGACTCAGGGATGCCTGGGTGGTTCAGTGGTTGAGCATGTGCCTTTGCTCAGGTCGTGATCCCAGGTCCTGGGATTGAGTTCCATGGGAGCCTGCTTCTCCATCTGCCTATGTCTCTGTCTCTGTCTCTGTGTCTCTCATGAATAAATAAATAAAATCTTAAAAAAAAAAAAAGAATTGCTAGACTCACAGTGAGCGAATGTTTGGTTGTTTCAAGTCACTGATTTTTTTATTTATTACTGAGGTACTGAAGGGTAACTTACTCTATTCTAAATTATACCAAAGCCAATTTCTACCTGAAATATTTACCAGTGGTGCAAATAGAAAGGGTGTATGTATTTTAAATAAGCAGAAATAGATATATGATCAAAAGAACTGTGGGTGAGCAAAATAAATGACACCATCGCGTGAATGGGAACAAGGAAAATAACTGGATAGTAATGTTTTTCCGGGAAGACACTCCACAAAAACCAAAGCTATAGAGGTCAGAAATCCTCTCTGTGACAAATTTTCCCACAGGCTTCAGGCTTCTGTAAATAGGGCTTCTTGAGCATTATCAGTGCTATTACAGGAGCACCTTAATTGTATGTTTCCAAATCTTAACTCATCATTTCTCCCTAAAAATATTCTATAATTTTATCTCATTTCATTATCACTTGCCCAGTCACTTCATCCAGAAACCCAGAGGGAATGATTTCTTCTTCTCCCTTTACCCTTTCATCTAGACACAGATGCTATGGATTCCAATCCTTAACATAATTCCTTTGTTTCTTTTGCTTGCTTTGCTACTCCCTTACTACTTCATTATCATTTGCCTGGTGTAGCCAATTAATTGGCTTTCCTATATCCATTTATTTTAACCTTTAGCCAAGCCTCCACAAAAATCCTGAGAGAAAGTATTTCGAAATTGCAAATCTGGTCTTGTTACTTCCACATATGAAATCTTCAGTGTTTCCCAACCTTTCTGGTAGTAGAATTTTTTATGGAATCCCTGTCCTTGGAAATATTTCTTGTAAAAATTACTTTTAAAAACTTAGTTTATGAATCACTTATGTTTGGTTATTTACAAAGCATAGAGGTATATTAAAAATTCAAAGAATGTTTAATTTTGTTTCATTGATTTTTTCAAATTTGTTGAACAATGAACCCCTCTTATTCATTTATAATATCTATTAACATCCTGCAGATCTGCTTTTCCAGATGGACTCCAGGATAAATGTCAAGCCTCTTAACATATCATGCCAGCCTGTTTGCTTCCCCAGATCTATATTTAGCCTTTAGTTTTACACTCTGGGAATTATAAAATGCTCTTAAGTCACTGCACATTCTTAGTTATTTTTCACCTTCCTAGGGTTGCTTTTGTATTCTCTCTAGAATGCCTTCCCCATCCAAACGTTATCTGCCTAACTGCTATTAAATCTTTGTGTTTCAGCTCAGGTGTAAATTATTTCCAGAAGCCATCTTCATATATACCTGTATCTATCATTTTGATTTTTATAATAAATACTTATTATCTATTTAAGTGTCTTTTCTCCTTAAGAATAAAAAACTTTTGAGAGTAAGGCTCATCTTTTTTTTTTTTTTTCTCTTGCATTTCAGTCCCTGGGAGATATTTTGTGTTTAATAAATATTTATAGATGAATGCAGAAAGAAATGTATACTCAAAAAATAAGTAATGTATTAAGTGATAATTATATGAGTGACTGTATATTACACATTAATGTGAATTAACTTTAAATGTTGAATTCCAATGGCGGTGAATTGCAATTCATTTCAAACTCTTTCTTGATCTTGATGAGCTTTTTTTTTTTTTTTTTTTTCAGAAAAAAAAATTCCAATATTTTTTATTTATCGTGTCATAGAGAATGCTTCTTTCCCACTCCTGATGTGTCTGTCTTGTAAACAGAGTTCAAATAGCATAATTCCAATTACTTACTTCACTTCAGGGAGTGGAGATAACAATTTGATTGGTTAATGTCAGTAAAGTAAGAGATCATGCTTGACTCAGCCACTTCATTGGCCTCTTTTAAGACCCAAGTCGGATTATGAAGTTCCTACAGCACATTCACAATATATAAGTTTATCATGACCAGTTAAAACTGTCAGCCTTTGCTATTCACAAAATTTTTTGTATATGTTTGCTTTTAAACCTTTTTATGAAGTATGTGTTTTAATTTGATGAAACATATCTATAAAAATTGCTATCCTGGATTCCCCACAATTCAGAAAATATTAGGTTATGCTTTAATGAGGTAGGCTTACTCTCAAGATCATGGTTCATTTGTGTTTTGCCATATTGGTTTTGCTTCTGTTTCCCTGGGTGACAGGATGCAGTTATTTTTTTCTGTGGAGTCCTTAGCATTTGTATTTTGCCATGATGTTGGGCCTCCATTTCCAGATTCTTCTAAGTCCCTTCCACCAGCTTAGTCTGCATTCAAATAACACATCTGAGAAGTCTCCAGAATCTGTGTTTCTTATAGAAACTTGCACTTAGATAATGAACCTGAATTCTAGATCATTGCTCATTGTCTCTACTTTGAGGTCCTGTAAGTGCCACTACTTGAGAACCAATCCTTTCCTCTTCTCCATCTCATCACCATCAGTCTCTTTCCTTTTTACTGTTTCTCAGTAAAGGCAACATCATTCTCAGAATCACCTAGATGTGAAAAATCTGATTTTCTTAAACTTTTTCTACCTAGAAACCCAAATTCTTAAAGTTTCTACTTTTACATTGTGCTTAGAAGCTTTTATGCCCCATATTTTTGGAGATCTAGCTCTGTGAGCCAATACAACAGAATCCACACTTTTCCTCTCTATATCAACTTGTTTTGCTTCTTATCTTGTATAAACTGACCCTTTGGCTATACTAAATCTACAATCATAATTTTCAGTGGAAGTCTCATAATATTTTTACTGGCTCATAGTATAATCTTATGTAAAACAACAATAACCAAACAACAGAAAACACCTCATTTTGTTGTATAGGCATACTGTTTGCTGTGTAATCTCAAATGGTTCAAGGAAGTTATATTTTTCAAGAATATAGATGCTCTTTCAAGTCAGGCATTTAGTTATTATGGCTATGACATAAATTTTTGGTTCCTAATAAATCAGATGTCTTTGTGCAAACAAAACTTGTATCCTTACATAATACATTCTAAAATTCTAAAATTATGCATATCTATATATTGATACACATATACTTTTTCTTCATAAGCATCATGGATTAGCTGCACTCTATGTGTATCAATAATCTTTATGTTATTTTTGCGCAGTACTTATTAAAACTTCTTTTAAGTGAATAAATATTTATTGATAATTTTCTAAAGGTTATGTACTTCATTCTTATTCTGAAGTCTTATTTCTGGATTTGGAAATCCACAAAAGAATGATGTGCCTAAATCATATTATTTTGGTCTCTTAAGACAGGACTGCCAAGCCAGTGTTTTGTGGCTCACCAGATCACAATTTTACTGAGATATTGATTTATCTCTTGAGAGAACCACACAGGACCTGAGGGCAGGATCTTTCAGATTGGTTGCTCTGTCCCTAAGAAGTTAGGGACAAAGGGACAATATATAAATACAAGGTTATCATTCTATATGTGTACTTTAGTTTGAAACTGGTTGGAAATGTGCTACAGATGTTTTAAATAAATGTTTCTATGATATTATGGCATGTATTTACATTGAACTATATCATGTGAAAGATTGTACTATAATTACACCAGATGTCTGTAAGAATCTAACTTATTACTGTATCAGTTAGGGATCAATCAGAGAAACAGAAATAGTAAAAGATGTAATATGTATACGTATTTATATATAAACTATATATAGATATAAATTCTAAAGATCTATTTTATATAGAGAGATATATATTATAGATATATATATCTATAGATATATATATATCTATAGATATATATTGGATATTTATATATTTATCTATGTATCTCTGTATTTATATACAGAGGGAGATTGGGAGGAGAGGGAGAGAAAGTTGTTTCAAGGAATTGGCTGATGTGATTGTAGAGAACAAGACAAGTTTGAAATCCATAGTGCAGCCCATCAGGAAGGGCATGATGAAACTCTCAGACATGAGTGATTGCTGCTATTTATAGGTAGAACTTATGCTTCCTCAGGGAAGCCTTGTTTTACTCTTAAAGTCTTTGAACTGATTGAATCAAGCATATCCAGATTACCTAGGATAATCTACCTGATTTAAAGTCAACTGATTATGAACTTTAACCAACTATACATATTATCTTTCACAGGCAACACCTAGATTAGTATTTGATTGAATAATTGGCAATATATATCTTAGCCATGTTGATTAATAATACTGGCCTACATAACTACAAAGAGCATAGAATAGTTGTTTTAAAAATGCACATAATAATCGTAAGGAGAAAAGCAGAGAGGAGGGAGGAAGGGAGGAGGAGGAGGAGGAGGAGGAGGAGGAGGAGGCGGAGGGGGGAGGAGGAGGAGGAGGAGGAGGAGGAGGAGGAGGAGGAGGAGGAGGAGGAGTTCTTTTTCTTCTTTAATAAACCTTCAGGACCAGGAACATATGATATACTTATGGGAATGTTATTTAATCTGTGTGCTTTCTTTGAGTCTGTTTTATTTGCCTATTGGTACCATGAATCAGATAACTGACCATAAATTCTGTGATACAAACACTAAGTGTTTCATACCCTGTATATGACACTTCTCCTTGAGTTTGGACAGAATCTATCACTTGCCTCTAACAAATAGAATATAGCAAAGGTGATGAGATGTCACTCCTATAATTACAATACATCACATAAGATTCTGACTTAGGAGACTGGGATGAAAAAATTTTACTACTGGTCTTGAAAAAGTAAACAGTCAATTATGAACTTGTTAGGAGAAACCAAAAAACATGAAATTTCACTGACCTGTAAGACCTGAGGGCAGCTTCTAGTCAACAGGTGTTAAAGAAACTTGACCTACAATCATATGAGTGATAATGGAGATTAATTTTACTAACACCGTGAAAGAGCTGGGAAGGAGATTCTTCCCTAGCCATACCTCTAGATGAAATGCAGCATGACCCAAAGCATTAGGATCCTGAGCACAGAAGCCAGCTTAACTGATGCTTGATTCTTGATCAAGAAAACTGTGAAATAGGGATCCCTGGGTGGTGCAGCGGTTTAGCGCCTGCCTTTGGCCCAGGGTGCGATCCTGGAGACCCGGGATCGAATCCCACGTCGGGCTCCCGGTGCATGGAGCCTGCTTTCTCCCTCTGCTTATGTCTCTGCCTCTCTCTCTCCTCTCTCTCTCTGTCTCTGTAACTATCATAAATAAATTTAAAAAAAAAAAACCTGTGAAATAGTAGATGACTGTTGCCTTTAAATCACTAAGTTTTTTATCATTTGCTATGCAGAAACACAAATTAATAGGATTCCCTTTCTTTATTTCTGGTTAGGGAGGCCTAATTCTTGGTTGGGATTCTGTTAGCAAGACATTTTTATAGCAATCTCATTAAGTTTATCCCTCACTCAAGATTATGTCAACAAGAAAGGTGATATTTTGAACTTCTATGTTTTTTTACTGCTTCTTTTATTGATTCAGAATTTACACTAAGTAGGGATTGTTTTAATTAGTTTACATGAGAGACTACACTGGTCTGGTTCCTGATCTGGGGCTTTAGGAAATATAAGAATGAGTGGAATGTGCAGGACCAAATAATAAATAGATTTTTGGTGGAGCTTCTGGGCTCCAAAACTTTTGAACTTATTGTAAGGCCCAGGTTAGGGCAATTTTTCTTCACAGTTTTTACAAGTATTGATAGCTTTAACATTTTTACTCAGTCTAATGATTTTTTCTGTGAGGTCTTGATCATGAGGAAATTTTAGTCTTGTAACTGTAAGCATTGACCTTTATCCACTGTCCAGGCATTCGTCCAAAAATTGTGTGACTTGTTTACCTTGACATCATTCTGAGGCCTCTCTCACTCACCCTGTGCTAATTATCCGCATGAATATCTGAGATCAATATTCTGGCTTTACTCTCAGAAACATATTACTTAAAAATAAAAGGTAATAGGCGACCCTACCATGTCAGAGGTAGAAGATCCACTTGTAAAGATATATAGCCAGATGACTTCATAACAATGTTAAAGCCAAGGTACCTTTACAGAGTAGTTCTTCTGAGGTGACTGAGTAATTAGGCATAGTGCAAGGAAGTAGAACAAAAGATAGAGAAATTACAGGATACTTGAAATGAACAAAAGATAGTGGTTCAGGAAATCATTTCAGTAGTAGAGTGGCACAGGCAGAGAAAATGGAGAAACAAAAGAGCAGAGGGAAGTATTTTAAAGGAGACTTGAAGCTTCAAAGGATAATTAGACCTATAGTCTAAGTTAGAAAAGAGGGAGTATATCTATGACAACTCTATCAAATCTAACTGCCTTTTTAAAGACAAAGTTACAAAGGAGGAGGTTTGACTGGTTACTTGGTGAAAGAACACGACTGGAGACCAAGGATGTCTAATAAAAAAAGGAAAAGGATCAGTTAAGTAGAAGACTGGAATGACAACCCTAGGGAAAAAAAAGGATCCAGGAAATTAAAAATCATACTTCTCAACGCTTAGTTTTATCTGATGCACACAAAAGACAAACTTGTCTTTAAAAACCTTTTGATAGCAAAATATTACTTCACCTGAATTCCATTGGGAAAAAAGTTGACTAGAGGTTATTTAAGCTCTTTACAAACCTTACTTTATGTGAACATTCATATGTTTGCTGCAGAGATGCTACTGTGTTGTGTTACAGAGTAATCACTTTCCCCATATGGGTCTTGCATAAAATATAGTATATGGACAATTTCACATTTCTATAATATCCAAATTTTGAATTCTGCAACATGCTTACCTCCAAGTGCATGGAATAGAGATTGTTGAATTCCTTCAAGAAACACCCTTTCACACCTGAAGATAGAAAAGACATTACACAAACTACTGGAAAACTACCTACAGTTTATGAGAGCATACAGAAAATGTAGAGTGTAGGTGGTGGCGTGCATATTGCCTGTCTCCTGAGAAAAAGTTATGATAATTTATGGATCTAACATTCTAAAGGATGGGAAAAAACTATGATAACCCAGGTTAAAGAAGAGTTATATCTGACCAATAAAATTTAATATAAGCCTAACATGAATTTCGGTTCCCTTGGAAAGTATCATTTGAATAGGATTTCCTAATGAAGATTAAGACAGCTTCCAAAGAGACCGCTGGTGCTATTAGAGACCTTATATAGCAAAGGTCCAAGAGCATATTTTGTAAATTTATTTTCTACTGGCTCAATCTCATTTTTCTTCCTATTTTCTTTCCCATATATTTTATTTTTTTTACTTTATCTTATGTGTACTTCACCAAATCTTTTTCAGTCCTACTAAAAGAAATGGTATGTAAGCAAACACAAATAAATATATCTGTATCATAGTAGCCAGGTTAATGTTTCTAAGGTGTAATTTCAATAACATCACTATTCTACTAAAAGATCCTGATTGGATACCCATTGCTTATTCAACATAAAAGATATTCTATATTTCAGTTCTTATATTCCACGATTTTCTGTATTCTCTCAAGAATGTAGTAAACCTTAAATACTATTTTTAAAGAATACATATGTTTCTGAGAACTTTAATAAATGTGTTCATTTGTTTTTTCCATTTTCAATTGATGTGTAAAAACTACCTTAAAACTTAGTGACAAGCCAGGGAGGTACTATTTCTCTTGACTGTGTAGACTGGGATTTGAGGCAGGACTTTTCTAGGTGGTTTTTCTATGGAACCATCCGGGAAGTTTATTCAGCTGCCTTCAGCTGGCAACTGGCTTATACTGGAACGTCTAACAAGGCTTTGCTCACTAGTGTGGTGATTCTGTATTCCTCCACGTGGCCACTTTCTTCCCTTGTATCATTTTTTCCAGAGCTTCTTTTTGTTGTCTTTCTCTTTCCCCTTCAGAATAGCCTGAATTTGCTTACAGCATGGTGATTGGCTTTACAAAACAGGAGGAATGAAAGCTGACAGTCTTCTTTAGGCCTAGATTTGGGAGATACAGAACAATACATCTGCTGCATTCTGTTGCTTAATGTAAGTGAAAATGCATGTACTGTAAAGGGACAGATTGTTAATGACTCTATTTAGTGGTTATCTGTTATTCAAAAATACTTATTCACATATTTAACATAGCAAGAAACTAAATATTGGCGATATGGGTACCGGAGACATACTTTTATTCAAAACTATCTATTTACATTTTTCATAGGTCAGACACACATAGCCTTATTTAATTGAACTATGTGTTTAATAATAAAGACAAATACTAATCTTATATCTTTAAAATCTGATTCTAGATTGTTATATTGATAACAAAAAAATTCAAGGAGCTTTTTGCAACTGTAACAAGGGGAACATCATTTAATTTGGGGGGTTGATGAGTAATTTCTGGACTGGAGATGAAGGTTGAATACAAGTAACAAGATGAAGTATTAGAAAGAGTTTGGTGGAATGTCAAGCAGAGATAAAATGTGCCAACACAGGTATGATAATATAGCAACATTCGGGTTAGCGAGTACTAGTAGATTGAAGAGATTAAGAGAAATAGTAGCTTGAAATGAGGTTAGAGAAGCAGGCTAGAACTGAGTTCTGGGTCTTGCAACCTATAGTAGGGGTCTTTGTCTTTATTCTTACAGTAATGAACTCTTATTGGTAAGGATTGATATGATTGTCTTCTTTATGTTTAAAGTTTACATTGGCTGCAAGGTATGCAATGGATTGGGGGAAATAAATGCACATAGGGAAGAATATTTATTTAAATGATTATTGCAACCCTACAACCCAGCAATTGCACTACTAGGTATTTACCCCAAAGATACTGATGTAGTGAAATGATGGACATTTGCACCCCAATATTCACGCAGCAATGTCCACAATAGCCAAACTGTGGAAGGAGCCACAATGTCCTTCGACAGATAAATGGATAAAGAAGATGTGGTCTATATATACAATGGGATATTACTCAGCTATCAGAAAGGACAAATACCCACCATTTGCTTTGATGTGGATGGAACTGGAGGGTATGATGCTGAGTAAAATAAGTCAGCCAGAGAGAGACAATTATCATATGGTTTCATTCATATGTGGAATATAAGATGCGGTGAAAGGCACCATA
This sequence comes from Canis lupus familiaris, assembly GCF_011100685.1. Taxonomy (NCBI): domain Eukaryota; kingdom Metazoa; phylum Chordata; class Mammalia; order Carnivora; family Canidae; genus Canis; species Canis lupus. The sequence goes on from NW_023330979.1 coordinate 28,645, forward strand.
AGGGAAAGGGGGAAACTGAGTGGTGAAAAATTAGAGAGGGAGAAAAACCATGAGACACTCCTAACTTTGGTAAACAAAGGGTAGCAGAAGGGGAGGTTGGTGGGGAGGATGGAGTAACGGGGTGACCAGCACTAAGGATGGGAGGAACACTGGGTATACTTTATGTTGGCAAATTGAATTTAAATAAAATTAAAAAAAATAGATGACTATTGCAGTAATTGAGGCAAGGGATGCTGGTAGCTTCATCTTGGTGGTTGGAGATGGAGTTGGATAGGGGCTCACAGATGAGACTTTTTTTTTTTTTAAGTAAAATAAACAGAACTTGGTGAATTATTGGGCAGAGTAATTAGTGAAAGACATATATCAAGGATATAACTTTCTCAGAATGTGAAATTATCTTTCCAGTTTTCTGGCTTGAGAAGCTGAGTGAATTTTGGAAATGTGATTCTTCAGTGCCTTTGACATTTCCAAGTTGGAATGCTAAGTAGGGTCTTGGATATACATGGGATATATAAGATGGACATTTTTCTGCTGAATTTTATTTTTTAAATAGTTTATTTTATAAATTTAGTTGAGAATACATTATCATATCTATGTGTATACTTACATCCGCTATTAACACCTTAACATTATTGCATCTCCAAAGTAAATTTTAGATTGAATTAACACAGCTCCTAAGAATTATGTACAGTTTTAGCTCTTTCTCCTGAAATTATTTCGTGTATATTAGATTTATCTATTTCAGTACAAAACTTCTTCAGAATCATACGTTACAATCTTCTCAGAGTCTGGCATTTTCTTTTCTCCAGGTTCTTCCTACAGAAATAAAAACATACTTAGAATTTATAATCATGCAATATAGAACTTATTTAATATGTTATCTATTCAAATACAAATAATACCTGAATTTCAAACAAGGTAGAAAGAGAGACTCTTTTTTTTTTCTCTTCTTTGAAGAAAATCACACGAAGTCTGGTATTTCAAAATCTGTTAGTTGTAGCTTAGTACTATTTCATCTTAAAACATTACACTTCTCAGGTAACAATCTCTAACATGTGCATTTAAATTCAGAATTAACTTTAAAGGACATTTTTCTTTGCTCTAGGACAGATGTATTTTGTTCCTCATGTTAAAGAGTCAGAGGAGGAGGAGGGCAAGATGGCAGATGAGTAGGGTCCCCAATCACCTGTCTCCACCAAATTACCTAGAAAACCTTCAACTTATGCTGAAAATCTACGAATTCGTCCTGAGATTTAAAGAGAGACCAGCTGGAGTGCTGCACTGAGTAGAGTTCGCGCTTCTATCAAGGTAGGAAGACGGGGAAAAAGAAATAAAGACACAAAAGGCCTCCAAGGGGGAGGGGCCCGCGAGGAGCCGGGCTGAGGCCGGGGCGAGTGTCCCCAGGACAGGAGAGCCCCGTCCCGGAGGAGCAGGAGCTGCACCGACCTTCCCGGGGGAAAGGGGCTCGCGGGGAGGTGGAGCAGGACCCGGGAGGGCGGGGATGCCCTCGGGCTCCGGGGACACTAACAGACACCTGCGCCCCGGGAGAGGGCGCCGAGCTCCCTAAGGGCTGCAGCGCGCACGGGGGACCCGGAGCAGCTCGGGGGGCTCGGGGGCGGCTCCGCCGAGGGGGCTGCGGGGCGGGAGCAGCTCGGAGGGGCTCGGGGGCGGCTCCGCGGAGGGGGCTGCGGGGCGGGAGCAGCTCGGGGGGCTCGGGGGCGGCTCCGCGGAGGAGGCTGCGGGGCGGGAGCGCGAATCCACCAGCGCAGGCCCCGGAGCACAGGGCGCCGGGACACAGCCCAGGACCCGGCCTCCCCCGGGACAGGCAGAGGCCGGGAGGGCCCAGGACAGCGAGGACGCTCTTGCCCCAGCTGAGCAGATCAGCGGCCCCGCCCGGAGCCTCCAGGCCCTGCAGACAGAGAGCTCCGTGGTGACTGCAGGAGCTGACTCCAGGGCTGCAGAGTTGGCCCCGCCACTGCGGTTGTTCCTCCTGGGGCCTCACGGGGTGAACAGCCCCCACTGAGCCCTGCACCAGGTCGGGGCAGAGCAGCTCCCCCAAGTGCTACCACCTGAGAATCAGCACAGCAGGCCCCTCCCCCAGAAGACCAGCTAGACGGACAAGTTCCAGGGGAAGTCAAGGGACTTAAAGTACACAGAATCAGAAGATACTCCCCAGTGTTTTTTTTTTTTTTTTTTGTGTGTGTGTGTGTGTGTGTGTTTTGCTTTTTGATTTGTTTGCCTCCCCCACCCCTTTTTTTCCTTCCTTTTTTTTTTTTTCTCTCTTTCTTCTCTTTTTTTTTTTTTTTTTTTCTTTTTTTTTTTTTTTTTTTTTCTCTTTTCTTTCCTTCTTTCTCTCTTCTCTTTTTCTCTTTTTCCCAATACAACTTGTTTTTGGCCACTCTGCACTGAGCAAAAAGACTAGAAGGAAAACCTCACCTCAAAAGAAAGAATCAGAAACAGTCCTCTCTCCCACAGAGTTACAAAATCTGGATTACAATTCAATGTCAGAAAGCCAATTTAGAAGCACTATTATACAGCTACTAGTGTATAAAAAAGCATAAAGGACTCAAGAGACTTCATGACTGCAGAATTTAGATCCAATCAGGCAGAAATTAAAAATCAATTGAATGAGATGCAATCCAAACTAGAAGTCCTAATGAGGGTTAACAAGGTGGAAGAATGAGTGAGTGACATAGAAGACAAGATGATGGCAAAGAGGGAAACTGGGGAAAAAAAGAGACAAACAATTAAAAGACCATGAAGATAGATTAAGGGAAATAAACGACAGACTGAGGAAGAAAAACCTACGTTTAATTGGGGTTCCCTAGGGCGCCGAAAGGGACAGAGGGCCAGAATATGTATTTGAACAAATTCTAGCTGAAAACTTTCCTAATCTGTGAAGGGAAGCAGGCATTCAGATCCAGGAAATAGAGACATCCCCCTCTAAAATCAATAAAAACCGTTCAACACCTCGACATTTAATAGTGAAGCTTGCAAATTCCAAAGATAAAGAGAAGATCCTTAAAGCAGCAAGAGACAAGAAATCCCTGACTTTTATGCAGAGGAGTATTAGGGTAACAGCAGACCTCTCCACAGCGACCTGGCAGGCCAGAAAGGGCTGGAAGGATATATTCAGGGTCCTAAATGAGAAGAACACGCAGCCAAGAATACTCTATCCAGCAAGGCTCTCATTCAAAATGGAAGGAGAGATAAAGAGCTTCCAAGACAGGCAGGAACTGAAAGAATATGTGACCTCCAAACCAGCTCTGCAAGAAATTTTAAGGGGCATTCTTAAAATTCCCCTTTAGGAAGAAGTTCAGTGGACAATCCACAAAAACAAGGACTGAATAGATATCATGATGACACTAAACTCATATCTTTCAATAGTAACTCTGAACGTGAATGGGCTTAATGACCCCAACAAAAGGCGCAGGGTTTGAGACTGGGTAAAAAAGCAGGACCCATCTATTTGCTGTCTACAAGAGACTCATTTTAGACAGAAGGACACCTACAGCCTGAAAATAAAAGGTTGGAGAACCATTTACCATTCGAATGGTCCTCGAAAGAAAGCAGGGGTAGCCATCCTTATATCAGATAAACTAAAATTTACCCCGAAGACTGTAGTGAGAGATGAAGAGGGACACTATCTCATACTTAAAGGATCTATCCAACAAGAGGACTTAACAATCCTGAATATATATGCCCTGAATGTGGGAGCTGCCAAATATTTAAACCAATTAATAACCAAAGTGAAGAAATACTTAGATAATAATACAATTATACTTGGTGACTTCAATCTAGCTCTTTCTATACTCGATAGGTCTTCTAAGCACATCTCCAAAGAAAGGAGAGCTTTAAATGATACACTGGACCAGATGGATTTTACAGATATCTACAGAACTTTACATCCAAACTCAACTGAATACACATTCTTCTCAAGTGCACATGGAACTTTCTCCAGAATAGACCACATACTGGGTCACAAATCGGGTCTGAACCGATACCAAAAGATTGGGATCATCCCCTGCATATTCTCAGATCATAATGCCTTGAAATTAGAAGTAAATCACAAAAAGAAGTTTGGAAGGACCTCAAACACGTGGAGGTTAAGGACCATCCTGCTAGAAGATGAAAGGGTCAACCAGAAAATTAAGGAAGAATTAAAAAGATTCATGGAAACTAATGAGAATGAAGACACAACCATTCAAAATCTTTGGGAAACAGCCAAAGCAGTCCTAAGGGGGAAATACATCGCCATACAAGCATCCATCCAAAAACGGGAAAGAACTCAAATACAAACTAACCTTACACATAAAGGAGCTAGAGAAAAAGCAGCAAATAGATCCTACACCCAGCAGAAGAAGAGAGTTAATAAAGATTCAAGCAGAACTCAATGAAATTGAGACCAGAAGAACTGTGGAACAGATCAACAAAACCAGGAGTTGGTTCTTTGAAAGAATTAATAAGATAGATAAACCATTAGCCAGCCTTATTAAAAAGAAGAGAGAGAAGACTCAAATTAATAAAATCAGGAATGAGAAAGGAGAGATCACTACCAACACCAAGGAAATACAAACGATTTGCAAAACATATTATGAACAGCTATATGCCAATAAATTAGACAATCTAGAAGAAATGGATGCATTCCTGGAAAACCACAAACTACCAAAACTGGAACAGGAAGAAAAGAAAACCTGAACAGACCAATAACCAGGGAGGAAATTGAAGCAGTCATCAAAAACCTCCCAAGACACAAAAGTCCAGGGCCAGATGGCTTCCCAGGGGAATTCTATCAAACATTTAAAGAAGAAACCATACCTATTCTACTAAAGCTGTTTGGAAAGATAGAAAGAGATGGAGTACTTCCAAATTTGTTCTATGAGGCCTGCATCACCTTAATTCCAAAACCAGACAAAGACCCCACCAAAAAGGAGAATTATAGACCAATATCCTTGATGAACATGGATGCAAAAATTCTCAACAAGATACTAGCCAATAGGATCCAACAATACATTAAGAAAATTATTCACCATGACCAATATGATTTATCCCCGGGACGCAAGGCTGGTTCAACACTCGTAAAGCAATCAATGTGATTCATCACATCAGCAAGAGTAAAACCAAGAACCATATGATCCTCTCATTAGATGCAGAGAAAGCATTTCGCAAAATACAGCATCCATTCCTGATCAAAACTCTTCAGAGTGTAGGGATAGAGGGAACATTCCTCAACATCTTAAAAGCCATCTACGAAAAGCCCACAGCAAATATCATTCTCAATGGGGAAGCACTGGGAGCCTTTCCCCTAAGATCAGGAACAAGACAGGGATGTCCACTCTCTCCACTGATATTCAACATAGTACTGGAAGTCCTAGCCTCAGCAATCAGACAACAAAAAGACATTAAAGGCATTCACATTGGCAAAGAAGAAGTCAAACTCTGTCTTTGCAGATGACATGATACTCTACATAGAGAACCCAAAAGACTCCACCCCAAGATTGCTAGAACTCATACAGCAATTCGGTAGTGTGGCAGGATACAAAATCAATGCCCAGAAATCAGTGGCATTTCTATACACTAACAATGAGACTGAAGAAAGAGAAATTAAGGAGTCAATCCCATTTACAATTGCACCCAAAAGCATAAGATACCTAGGAATAAACCTAACCAAAGAGGTAAAGGATCTATATCCTAAAAACTATAGAACACTTCTGAAAGAAATTGAGGAAGACACAAAGAGATGGAAAAATATTCATGCTCATGGATTGGCAGAATTAATATTGTGAAAATGTCAATGTTACCCAGGGCATTTTACACGTTTAATGCAATCCCTATCAAAATACCATGGACTTTCTTCAGAGGGTATTATGCTGAGTGAAGTAAGTCAGTCGGAGAAGGACAAACATTATATGTTCTCATTCATTTGGGGAATATAAATAATAGTGAAAGGGAATATAAGGGAAGGGAGAAGAAATGTGTGGGAAATATCAGAAAGGGAGATAGAACGTAAAGACTGCTAACTCTGGGAAACGAACTAGGGGTGGTAGAAGGGGAGGAGGGCGGGGGGTGGGAGTGAATGGGTGACGGGCACTGGGGGTTATTCTGTATGTTAATAAATTGAACACCAATAAAAAATTAAAAAAAATATTTTAAGATTTGTGTGGAATCAGAAAAGACCCCGAATAGCCAGGGGAATTTTAAAAAAGAAAACCATATCCGGGGGCATCACAATGCCAGATTTCAGGTTGTACTACAAAGCTGTGGTCATCAAGACAGTGTGGTACTGGCACAAAAACAGACACATAGATCAATGGAACAGAACAGAGAACCCAGAAGTGGACCCTGAACTTTATGGTCAACTAATATTCCATAAAGGAGGAAAGACTATCCACTGGAAGAAAGACAGTCTCTTCAATAAATGGTGCTGGGAAAATTGGACATACACATGCAGAAGAATGAAACTAGACCACTCTCTTGCACCATACACAAAGATAAACTCAAAATGGATGAAAGATCTAAATGTGAGACAAGATTCCATCAAAATCCTAGAGGAAAACACAGGTAACACCCCTTTTGAACTCGGCCACAGTAACTTCTTGCAAGATACATCCACGAAGGCAAAAGAAACAAAAGCAAAAATGAACTATTGGGACTTCATCAAGATAAGAAGCTTCTGCACAGCAAAGGATACAGTCAACAAAACTAAAAGACAACCTACCAAATGGGAGAAGATATTTGCAAATGACGTATCAGATAAAGGGCTAGTTTCCAAGATCTATAAAGAACTTAGTAAACTCAACAGCAAAGAAACAAACGATCCAATCATGAAATGGGCAAGAGACAAGAACAGAAATCTCACAGAGGAAGACATAGACATGGCCAACATGCACATGAGAAAATGCTCTGCATCACTTGCCATCAGGGAAATACAAATCAAAACCACAATGAGATACCACCTCACACCAGTGAGAATGGGGAAAATTAACAAGGCAGGAAACCACAAATGTTGGAGAGGATGCGGAGAAAAGGGAACCCTCTTACACTGTAGGTGGGAATGTGACCTGGTGCAGCCACTCTGGAAAACTGTGTGGAGGTTCCTCAAAGAGTTAAAAATAGACCTGCCCTATGACCCAGCGATTGCACTGTTGAGGATTTACCCCAAAGATAAAGATACAATGAAATGCCGGGACACCTGTACCCCGATGTTTCTAGCAGCAATGTCCACAATAGCCAAACTGTGGAAGGAGCCTCGGTGTCCATCGAAAGATGAATGGATAAAGAAGATATGGTCTATGTATACAATGGAATATTACTCAGCCATTAGAAATGACAAAGAACCACCATTTTCTTCAACATGGATGGAACTGGAGGGTATTATGCTGAGTGAAGTAAGTCAATCGGAGAAGGAAAAACATATGTTCTCATTCATTTGGGGAATATAAATAATAGTGAAAGGGAATAGAAGGGAAGGAAGAAGAAATGTGTGGGAAATATCAGAAAGGGAGACAGAACATGAAGACTCCTAACTCTGGGAAATGAACTAGGGGTGGTGGAAGGGGAGGAGGGTAGGGGGTGGGGGTGAATGGGTGACGGGCACTGAGGGTGGCACTTGACGGGATGAGCACTGGGTGTTATTCTGTATGTTGGTAAATTGGACACCAATAAAAAATAAATTTATTTAAAAAAAGAAAAGAAAAGTATTGGCACAAGAAATAAGTGAGAAAGCCTAACAATAATATAATTATGAAATGATGTTGAAGAGATAAACTTGGGCAGACAGTTAAGGAAAATGTGAAATATTTTAGAAGTAGGAAAGCAATATTTAGGGATAACTGGTTATGTTCAAAATGATGATAGAGAGGGGTCTCAAGTGACAAGTTTTATTATTTGGATGACATTCATAAAATATGAATCTAAGGATAATGAAATGATTTTATTTTTGTTTATAGTTTGGGACATGAGGGTAAGGAATATGATTTTCTAAGTTTTTAACATATTGTCTTTGGAATCTTGATGGACAATTTAGAGATAGCCAGAAGATAATAATAACATCTAAGGATTAAGACAGATTCCTGAACAAAACAAATGAAGTCTTGGAGATCATAATCAGAAATATGATCATTTCAGGCATCCCGGGTGCCCCAGCGGTTTAGCGCCTGCCTTCAGCCCAAGGCTGATCCTGGAGACCTGGGATTGAGTCCCACTTCAGGCTCCCTGCATGGAGTCTGCTTCTCCTTCTGCCTGTGTCTCTGCCTCTCTCTCTCTCTGTGTGACTATCATAAATGAATAAAAATTAAAAAAAAATTCTTATGAATAAATAAATAAAATCTTAAAAAAAAAGAAATATGATCATTTAAAGCAACAGTTTACCAAAGGCATGATTTAGAATGATAGGATCAGTGAAGAGAATGCCAGGAATAGACAAGTAGGAATAAATTTGTAAAAAGGAAACTGCGTAGAAAAAAATGAAGGAAAAAGAATCCTATAGGGATGAACATCAAAAAAGCAATGGGAGAAAGGGTGCTTTCAAGAAAGAAAATTTGTCAACAGCATGAAATCTATGGAGATGAAAGTAAGCTAAACTAATATTATAAATAGTCTGTTTTATTGTATTAGAAAGTTTCAGATTGTAGCCAATAAAGACAAATTTGGTGAACAAAATATAAAATAAAATAAAATAAAATAAAATAAAATAAAATAAGTCAAAGGAAATATTTCCTAAATATCATATGAGCATACTTTCCAGTGTGACTCTTCTGGTTTACACTTATATCTGTATACTTATTTTTAACCATTCTGTTATTCTCAGCCTCATCCCTTTTTGGATAATAAAGTATATGATCAACTCACTTAAAGACAATGAGTTCTCTTATATGCTATTTGTGAACTTTCTGAAGTCTGCTGTTTTTTTTTGTTTTTGTTTTTGTTTTGTTTTTTTTGAAGCCCATCTTAAAACCATACATTTCCTTGGATTATACAATAATGTAAGACATTCTATATTATGTTAAATGCTATGTAAGGTACTCATCTGCCTTAGTTAATTTACATCCTTACATTTTAAAAAAATGTATTGAGGTATATTTGACAAAATGTTACATTACTTTCAGGTGCACAAAATAATGATTCAACCTTTGTTTACATTATGAAATGGTCACCATAATAAGTCTAGTCGCAGTCTGTCACCTGACAGTTAACACAATTTTATTACCCCTTCACCCATTTGCCTTCCCACCACCCCCAACTTCTCTCCTGTCTGGCAAATACCAATATATCTATGAGTCTGCGTTTGGTTTGGTTTGGTTTTTAGATTCCACATACAGTGAAATCATGCGGTATTTGTCTGACTTATTTCATTTAAGCATATCTTCAGGGTTGATCCAAAGGGCAAGATTTTTTATGGCTGCATATATATACCATATCTTCTTTATCCATTTATCCATTGATAGACACTTAGGTTGTTTTCATGTCTTAGTTATAGTAAATAATACTGCAATAAACTTAGGAGTACATACATCTTTTCATGTTTTATTACTTTTATGGAAGTATAATTAACATACAGTTTATATTAGTTTTAGATATACAATATAATAATTTAGTAACTCTAAATTTAGTAATTATATAATTTAGTAACTCCATATATTACTCAGTATCATCATGATGAGTGTACTCTTAATACTCTTTATCTATTTCACTCCTCCCACCACCTCCTTTCTGGCAATCTCCAGTTTGTTCTCTCCATATGAGTCTTTTTTATCTTTGTCTCTTTTTTTTCTTTGATTGTTCATTTGTTTTGTGTGTTAAATCCTATGTATGAATGAAATTATGTTGTGTTTGTCTTTCTCTTTTTATTTCACTTAGCATCATATGCTCTAGGTTCATCCATGTTGTTGCAAGTGGCAAAATCTCATTTTTTTATGGCTAAGCAAGATGCCATTATATATATACACACACCATATCTTCTTTATCCATTTATGTATTGTTGGAAACTTGGGTTGCTTCGATATCTTGAATATTGCAAACAATGCTGCAGTAAACATAGGAATGCATGTATCTTTTCAAATTAGTGCTTGCATTTTCTTTGAGTAAATACTCAGTAGTGGAATTACTGGATCATATGCTTTTTATATTTTTAATATTTTGAGGAACCTCCATACTATTTTCCATAGTGACTGTAGCAGTTTACATTCCCACCACCAGTGTAAAAGGATTCCTCTTTTTTCATTACCTCACCAGCACTTGTTTTTTCTTTCTTTTTGATAATAGCCCTTCTTATATGTGTGAGGTGATATCCCATTGTGGTTTTTATTTTCATAGCCCTGATGGTTGCTGATGTTGAGCATCTTATGTGTCTATTGGCCATATATATATCTTCTCTGGAAGAATATTTGTTCTGGTTTTCTGCTTATTTTTTAAATTGAATTATTTGTATATTTTTGTTACTGAGTTGTATGAGTTCTTTATATGTTGTGGATGGATATTAACTTCTTACTAGATATATGATTTACAAAAATGTTTTAGTTAATAGGTTGCCTTTTTTATTTTGTTGATAGTTTCCTTTGCTGTATGGAAGCTTTTTAGTTTGAAGTAGTCACATTTGTTTTATTTTCTTTTGTTTCTGTGGCCTTTCGAGTCCGGTTTAAGGGGAAAAAATTGCTAAGACAAATGTCGAGTTGCTTACCACCTTTGTTTTCTTTTAGGAATTTTATGGTTTCAAGTCTAACATTCAAGTCTTTAATCCATTTTGAGTTAATTTTTTTATATTGTACAAGATGGTGGTCCAGTTTCATTCTTTTGCATATACCTATCCCAGTTCCATTCATTGAAGAGACTGTTCTAGTTGTATATTCTTGCCTCCTTTGTTGTAAGTGAAATGACCATATATGCATTGGTTTATTTCTGGGCTATTTTGTTCCTTTATATTTTTATATTTTGTTTGTTTTTTTTCTCCCCATCACTGGAGTAACATTACGTTCATTCAGCTTTCTTTATCCTTTCATTATTTAATTTTTATTCTCTGGACTTTCTTCAGTATTCATTCTTAAAATGTGATGACCAGAAGTGCTTGCAGTATTCAAGGTGCAGGTGCATTAAGGTTTTCTACAAGAGTAGAATAATATGGACTTTTTTGGGTTTGCTTTTGCTTTTATATTTGCTGACTTCCAAGAGCTGTCCTGAGAGTGTTAAGTATTGTGTTGACTCCACCCTCTGCTGTAGCACATTGCCTTGATCTTCCCAGGAATGAAGCTCCAGCTTCCCACATTGATACTCAATATATTGGCTTAAGGGTGCCCCCAGATGTCCTCCGCTGCTGTTAAAAATTGGCAGTTCAGATATCCCTTTTGTCTTTGCCTGGAATAAAGCCTGCTCTGACGCCTTGAGTGTGAATGAATGAAGATGTCATATTTCCTATGAAAACCACTACCTTTGCCCTGGACATTAGTATTTTAGAACCTGACAATTTCTATTGTTCACAAAATGTTGATTTTTTTTTTCAGAGAGAAAGGAAATATGTTTCTGAAAACATGGATTAAAACTTCTTTTATTTCATCTATACAAATTAAATAAATCTTTCAGCTCCTGCCTGCAAAAAACTAGATGTTTTATATTTTATTCATTAAGCTACACTTTTTCAAAGCATTATATTATTAAGACAAAGAAATTGAAAAAAAAAAGTTGTTTTCATAATTGATATTTACTATTTTACTTCTTAGGCAAAACTTCTTATAGTTTGAAGCTATATTATGAATACTCTGTATTCAAGTTCTGTTTAAGGAATAACATTTTACAGGCTGAACTTGCTAAGGAGAAGGACAATGTGGAGTCATTTTATTTAAAAGATAGGGAAAAAAATCCATTCTGTGTGCCTTAGTTACTAAGATAGTTTCCCACCCAACTTTAAGAAAATGATTTGTACAAGCAACCGAGAATAAAGACAGTAACATTTATCTCTCTTATGAAGATTTCATAAGCTAAGCAAGTCTCTTCAGGAATAGTTGCTTTTCATTTTAAATCTCATAGAGGGCATGGAAACTATCTCTTAGGTAAATACAGAGAAAAAATAAATATTAATAAATGAAAATATTGTCTCTAGATGATAAAGTTGACTGTCTACTCATAGAAATATATAAAATTATAACCAGAAAAATGTTTATTAATGATCATCTTTTTGTTTATATTTTTGTAGTTTAGGATCGGTAGACACCATAAGAGGGGATTTTGAAACAAGGGGTTCTGAAATTCTTAAGGTATAAACCCACTTTGATACTATTTACAGAAGAATTGAGCAGGTTTTTTTCTATCTTACCTATTTTTGATCTATCTTATATATTGAGGTTATTTTATTTTTTCCAGTTTTGTTATTTTTTCATTTTGAACACACGTTTTAAAAATTATGTAATTAGTTCTATGCCATTATGCTATCTTTGAAAAAGTAATTTTAATTACTTTAAAATTTAAGTAATTTAATTTCTCTTAAAATGCTTTTCACTTAAAATGCTTAAAATGAGGAATTTCATGTTGAGATTAGATATGTACCAACACTTACTTTTAATATTAAAAGGTTTTATGAAAGTTTTTAAATATTCGATTCTTTGAGCCAAATAGAATTTATTTTTCTATGTCTGTCAGACAAGAAATTTAAAGGACTTTGTTTCTAAATACCTTATAAAGTCTGCTAGCACTAGCTATATTTATCATTCATCTTTTCTGCAAAGATATGTCGTGGCATCTTCTACAACTATAAAATTCTTATATATACTAGCTCTGTTCCTGGGATGTCTATTCTATTTAGTGAATATTGCTGTTTCTGCTTTGCAGATACCAGCATTTTAATTATTGCACTATCATTATTTTATAATAAATTAATTTATTATATAGTAATTATTTCTAATTATAGTTATGCCTCTATTACTCTTACTTAGAAATTTCACTGTTTATTACATTCTATGACCAGCAAGATGAAATTGTCTTTTGTTTGCCTTTTTTAATTAATATTTTGCCCTATTTAGATGGTTTTGGAAAGCATCATTAGAAAAGATATATCAGTTAAATTAAGTTAGGTTATGCTGAAATAGCCACAAAAACAAACAAACAAACAAAAAACAAAATCTTCATGAGTGTTTTAAATTAAAAAGGGTTTATATCTAACCCATATTCCATGTCCTTTGCAGATTAGTGGGATGAGTTGGAGAAATGTTTTTCTCATAGTGATTAGCAAGAGTCTGTGCTGCCAAGACACCATCCTGATGTTTGCATCCACAAGAGTTAACACAAGAGAGACCTACTGACTTTTCCATTCTCTCTTAATTCTTCTATCCAGGAGAGACATACATTCTTTTGATGATGTTTCATAGAAGATGAATCACATTATCACACCTACCTTCAAAGAGACAGTGGAGTATAACTCTGCTTGGTCTGAACAGGAGGAAATCTGAATTATTTTCCTGAAGAGTTTGTCCTTCTGGTCACCAAAGGTTCAGTCTGTTCTTCAAATGTAAGAACATTTGACATGTTAACTTTTCAACTATACTCACCTTCAAGAAACTACACAGCTTCAAGTTGAAAGTCTAGGTCTGGATGTTTATGTAGGTTTCTTCATCAGCAGGTGATGTCAACAAGTGATCTACAATAACTGAAAATGTGTTTTCTCTTCACTCAGAAATTTATGATACAAAAACAAACTGTTATATTTTTATCCATCCAATATACAATTAATACAATGGTGGAATAAGGACAGGCTACCAGTATATGTACTTCGATTCAGAAATAATTAATGGTTATAATGTAAAAGACTCAGGAGCCATATGTATGTTTTTGTATGTGTGTATACACTCAACAATCAAATATGTATATTTATTCCTAGCAGACATTATGTCACATGCCAACATAATTGTCCAACTATGTAATTGAGTGACCAACTTCAAATCTAGAAGAAGTGAAACAATTTGAGCTACAGACTTTGACAAATTATTTATGCTGTTAAGGACACAACTTTTACTTCTTTGATTATTTTTCAGATTTTTCTTTCTTGATAGGGAATTGTATGCAATTAGGGAGTTAGTTTAAAGAGGAATCCCTTTTCAATATTAGAAATATTGATATTAGAGAAGAGATGTGTGTCATATGCTTTCCCTCCCTCTCATTTTCTCCCTATTTCTCCCATGTTCCTACAATTTATGCTGTTAATTTTATTTGCTATCGATCATCTCCTAATTATCCTGGACATAGTACATTTGATATAATACTATGTCAGTCATATAAAGCTAATAGAAACCTAAATATGGTTTAGAACAAATTTAAGTTTATTTTCTGTTACACAACATTTTAAGAATATATGATATTCACTGCATGAAAATAAATATGCAGGGAGATTTTATTTTTTATTTTTTTAATTTTTTATTTATTTATGATAGGCCACACAGCGAGAGAGAGAGAGGCAGAGACACAGGCAGAGGGAGAAGCAGGCTCCAGGCACCGGGAGCCCGACGTGGGATTCGATCCCGAGTCTCCAGGATCGCGCCCTGGGCCAAAGGCAGGCGCCAAACCGCTGCGCCACCCAGGGATCCCTGCAGGGAGATTTTAAAAAGTCTCTGAGTTTGAATTTCTCAGATTTTCATGACATCTTATTTTTTAAAAACTTTTATTTATTTATTCACTAGAGACACACACAGAGTGAGAGAGAGGCTAGAGACACAGGCAGAGGGAGAAGCAGGCTCCAAGCAGGAGTCCAATGTAGACTCAATCCCAGAACCCCGGATCACACCCTGAGCCAAAGACAAGACGCTCAACTGCTAGGACACCCAGGCATTCCAACATTTCATATGAATAGAGGCTTGCCTGCCATTCCCAGAATCTATTACTTTCATCTTAGGCATGTGTGTTCTATTGATGAATCACTCAGCCCGAAATAACATCTTCTATTGTCAAATATTCAGTTATGATGTTCAACATTTCATTCATCAAAGAAGAATTGGAGGTAGTGGAGTAGAGGACTTAGGTAATATAAGAATCTACCCAGCTGTTTAGAATAGGTAGGTGCTGCCTTTCTTTGCTCAGACTGACTTCCTTTCTTCCAATCGCTATAGGCTACATATATGATCTTTTAAATTCTTAGTTTCAAAGACAAATCATTAGTTCTCTAAGAAAGTAAGGAATAAAAAAATAGAAAATAACATTTTTGAAAGTTTCTGCAACTTCTAAGGCTATATCGGTTACAGTGGATGTGAACATTCATCTTGTTGAGAGCAGTTATAAATTCTTTCCTTTATTCTATCCTTTTGAGTTGTATTTATCTCATGCTTATGGTAGTTACCATCAGAGATTGTTCTTGAACTACCAGTTTAGGTTCTAAAGATCTAATAAGGTCTTTGTCTTGAAATTTATTGGTGTGCACATATCTATGATGAATGGATAAAGAAGATGTAGTATATATATATATATATATATATATATATATATAGAATGGAATATTACTCAGTCATAAAAAAAGTCTTGCTATTTACAGTGACATGGATGAAACTAGACAGTAATTATTCTAAGTGAAGTAAGTGAGTAAAGAAAGACAATACCATGTGATTTCACCCATATGTGGAATTTAAGAAACAAGATAAATGTGATGAGCACCAGGTATTGTATGGAATTGATGAGTCACTGTAATTGTAATCCTGAAGCTAATATACTGTAAGTTAACAAACTGGAATTTAAAGAAAAACTTTAAAAAAAGCTAGCAATAAAATTTCAGATGTTCATCATCGTGGTTTTGGTTCATATTTGATTCATATTCCTTCTTTCAACAATTTTATTAAATAGAATATATCCTATTTATTCTTTGTCATATATATAATTTTAAAGGTTTACTTGATAACAAATTGAAAATATGTAAAGCATGTAATTTGATAAGTTTTGATATATGATGAGACCTGTGAAGCCATCACTGTAGTCAAAAATACATGAATATCAAAATACATGAATTGAGTTGTTTAAAAGTCAAGCTGAATCCTTACTAGAATTGCATTGAATTTATGGAAAACTTGGAGAGAATTAACATCTTTATCATCTTAAGTTCTCCTATCCAAAGAGCATGGAAGCTTTCTCTAATTAAAGTTTAATTTATATTTTTAAATATAATTCCACTATAGAGGACATTTTAAACTTTATTTTAAATTGTATACTTTAAGCTTGATATTTAGATATTTAATAGGTGTTGCTCTTCATAGTGGTATACATTTGCTTTTAATTATATGTTATTTTTTATTCTTTGGGAGAGAATGTTAATGATTGTGTAGGTGATATTCAAATACATATTGTAATTTATTTGCATAAAAATACTGAAATCACTTGGACTAATTTCATATTGTATTTTTACATAAATAGTTTAATAATCTTAATAATAGCTTTATTTTCTTCACATGTGTGTGTATATATATACATATTATATATATATATAATATGATATATATTACTTATTTTGTTTTTCTTTGTTATGTCCCTGATATTTGAAGGGAATGTTTTTTGGTTTTTGTTCTTTTTTTAAGATTTTAACGTATTTATTCATGAGGACATAGGACAGAGAGGCAGAGACATAGGGCAGAGGGAGAAGCAGGCGCCCCATAGGGACCCTATGTGGGACTCCATCCTGGGACTCTAGGATCACACCCTGAGCCAAAAGCAGATGCTTAACACTGAGCCACCCAGGCTTCCCCATTTTCTGTTTCTTAATTGTTCATTTTTAATATAATGCCTTTACCAATATTTTATATCTAATAGCTATCATTACTTTAATATTTTAAATACTTTTTTTCTAAAGATTTTCACTTTTTAAAATTTTGTTGATTTTTTATCTCTACTATTCTTTTCATTTATCAGTCTTTGAAAAATAATATCAATAGTAATTCCAATAACTAAATGTAAGGTTATATTTGCTATTTTTATTGCTGTTCTGTATTTCATTGACATCTGTCTTCATCTTTATTATTCATTTTTGTTTGAGCATGCTCTCATGCTTTTTGTCCAAAATTCACAAATTGAGTACTTCATCTATTTTTGTTTTCTAATTGCCATTTTTAATACTTCCAAAAATTTGATAAGCACAGTAATTTTCATTCAGTTCTAAATATATCATTCCATGATGATTATCTTTTAAACTAAGAATTGTGTAATAACAATAGTACATTTAGTTTCTAGACTTACATTTGTTCTCATTATTTGATATTGATTTTTATTTTTATTGGATTTTATTTTTTTAAGGATTTATTTATATTTGAGAGAGAGTGAGGGGTTGGGTGGGTATAGAGGAGAAAATCTCAGGCAGACTCCTCGTTGAGTGGGGAGCTCCATGCAGGGCTTGATCTCATGACCCCTGAGATTCATAACCTGAGCCAAAATCAAAATTAGTGGGTGCTTAACTGAGCCATCCAGGTGCCCCTATTTTTATTGAATTTTCATCAATGACCAATTTATTCATTTATAGCTATAGACATTATTGAAGTTGGTTCTGCAAATATACTTGCTAATATGTTCATTTCTTTTGACTCTTCTGTCATTTGTTATTTACATATTTTAAAAATTAATATTCATAACTCTGATCTTTCAGAAGTATAAAAGTTCCATTTCTAGTTGAATTTTAGTTTTGTCAAATATTAAATATGCTGTGCTCTTTGTTCTGTTTTGTTTGCTCATGTTCATACTTAGCTTTTTTTTTTTTAATTTTAAAAATTTCATCCATTTTTATCCATTGCTTGGTAGTGGGAATCATGTCACCATTGCTGTCAAATAGCCATGTTCTATAGTGTGATTGCTTACTTAATGGCATAATTTAACTTGTCCTTGCACTTCCTAGGAATTGGTATTTTAATCTAGAGTGTTGGTTATAGTCAAGTTAATTTTGTTTAGGCAAGAAATATTTCATGTTATATTGCATATTATTATGAGGAGATAGTATCTCATTTTCTCACTTAGTGAGTCTAAGATTGATATGTTACTTTAGGTGGTGCTTTGCTTCATTTGGTTTATTTTTTATTTATTTATTATTTTTTATTTATTTATTTATTTATTTATTATTTATTCTATTCTTTAGTTCTTCCTCCAGGAGTGTTTTTGTTATATGGCCTCCCCTCCAGCAACACTTCTGAGGCCTTGAATGCTTAAAAAATATTTCTATTGCACATACACAGTATATCACAATTTATAGGATACAGTTTTACAGGATGTATATTCAAATGTCATTTATTTTTATTCATTGAAGACATTGTTTTGTGTTAGATCTAGGATTGTTGGGAAAGCCTATGTTATTATTAATTTTTGTTACTTGTGGTAATCTGAATTTTCTTTCTGAAAGATTTAGAATTCTTTGCCTCTCTTAATTTCTTAAATTTCACTGTAACATGTCTTGCTATACACTTTTATTTTCTATTCTATTTGGCATTTTTGAGCACTTTTAATCTTATATTCTTCATCTTGATCTGATTCTAGACAGCTCTTTTCATTCTTCTTCAAACATTTTCTATCATCATTTCTTTCCCTTTCCACTGAAACTTCTATTATTTGTATGATGATATTTCTCCTATTGTCATGATTCTTAGCTGTTCTATCTGTCTTTTTATTCTAATTTAGTATCTTTGGAACAGTTATTATAACTGTTCTTTCAGATTATGTGTTTAATTTTTCCTTTGCCTCCATTCAATCTATATATCCTCCCTTTCCCAATTTTGGACTTTATTTCATTTATTTTATAAAATTAATGTCTTCCTCTAACTTCTATAGAATGTGTATATATACGGCACACACACATCCCGCTATATTTGTCACTATATTATATATGTTTCCCTTGGCATCTCTTCCACTGCTTTGTCGCTTATATATTGCTTTGTTTGCGGCTTATTTTAATGTAATGATATGTCATTTCAGAAGTCTAATTATTGTTGATCTATGAACTCATGTTCCCCCCAAGGGGTTTTAGCTACCCTAATCTCGGTAGAGTAGTGAAGAGGAGCTATATCTCAGCCCCACGTTTTTTTCCCCTCTTGGTAAGGTTAAGAAGACCGTAAGGACTGTGGTTAGATAATTTTAGATATCACAGATTAACTGTTGACCACACAGGTACAACCACTTCCTCACATAACTGTTAATTAGATAATCCACTTAAACTTTTTGAAACGAGTTGTCACTAGAAAAAAGACTGCTAGTTTGTAATTCTCAAAATTTAAATATTGCAGAGCAGGGTCTAGAGCACAGTTGATTGTCTATACCTGTTTTTTCATCAACTACTTTCTCCGAAAAGCCTTAGCACTGTTGTATATTATACATCTGTTTCTTATTTATGAACTGTGGCTGCCTATTTACATTGTATATTGGAAGTGGCAAAGACAGTGTCTTTTCCAAGAGCAGAAATTTAATCTCCCTTCCACTATATCCTCCTGATAATCCTATCACCAAACATCCCTAGCTGTTGTTAGTACATACCTCTCCTTTTATGCCATTTCAAAGAACCTTAGTCTTACAAATACTTCCCACAGTTACTTTTAGTCCCCTGGGTTCATGCTGAGCTATCTTTTCTATAGTTTCTGGACAGAAATTATAGTGAAAAGAGCCATCAGTTGGTGCCAGATCACCATCTCACCAGGATGTGAGTACCACCTTAAATTTAATTTCAGGATTCTCTCCTTATCAGTCTCCTTTGTAGATTCAGTTTTTGTGTGTATGCATATGGGAGAGATAATTTTATAACTATATAAAATGCGTTTTCTAAAACTATTAGCAATCCTTACTTTAAATGTCAGTTGTAGCTTATATGTTAATTCAGGAAACAGCTGTCTTTGAAGACATAAATAACATTATTCTAGGTAAATGTGTATACACATGTGTCTATAAAACTTATACTAACTTGTGAATACAAGCATAATATTAACTGAATTATGCACTAATAATAGATTTATGAATTTTTTATTTAAAAAAAATCCACTCTGTGAGGCTAATCTGGCAAATCATTCCCTAAGAAATCAGAACTGATTCTTGTAAATATCTGATGAAATGGGAAGGAAAACAGTGTGTCTTCAAATACAATCAAGCTTTGAATAGCAGGCTTGAATTGCATGGGTTAACGTTTACATGGATTTTTTACAGTACAGTACTGTAAATGTATAGTTTCTTCCTTATGATTTTCTAATTTCTATAGCTTACTTTATTATAAGAATATAGTATATAACATATGTACAAAATACATGTTGATTGACTGTATAATTATTGATAAGGCTTTAGTCAACATAGGCTCTTTAGTAGTTAAATTATTGGGAAATTAAAAGTTATATGAAAATTTCAACCTCCAACCCCCTGTGTTATTCAAAGAGCAATTGATATCTAGTTAGTGTTAATCTCAACTATATCTATATATCCAAGTTATTTTTTCTCTGTAGCTTTTTTTTTTTTAATAAACCACAATGTTGATTGAAGTGATAGATATTATAAAAGGTAAAAATGATGGACCCTCATATATTTCGTTTATGGCCTTTATATACTTATATATTTATTATATATATTTTAAAATTTTATTCCAGGGCAGCCTGGGTGGCTCAGCAGTTTAGCGCTGCCTTCAGCCCAGGGCATGATCCAGGAGACCCAGGATCGAGTCCCACGTTGGTCTCCCTGCATGGAGCCTGCTTCTCCCTCTGCCTGTGTCTCTGCCTCTCTTTCTCTCTGTGTCTCTCATGAATAAATAAATTAAATCTTAAAAAAAATTATTCCAGTTGATATAGTGAATGGAACTTGATTCTTAAATGGTTCATTCACCATCTTACACAAATTAAACAAGAAGGAAATACATACTTTACAAGTACACTACAGTTCACCAGTTCATTCCAAGCCAAACCATTTATTTATCATTCTGTACTACTTACATCTTTCATCTTATCTAGATATTAAAATAATAAACATCAACTTTCACAATATTATTAGTGAGTTTCATTACAAGAGACAAAGATTCATATAAATGCTGGTCAAAGCAGCAATTAAAAATTAGACCAATTTTGTTCATTGTTTTTCTGACTTTTTCTATCCTAACATGATACTTAGGATATGTGTGATCAAAGAGTGATCAAATAGTGATTTATACAAAAAGTGGCAAAATGAACATTTAAAATGTTTTTAAATGATGTAATCATGTATTACAAAATCATTGATGATGTTGAATTCGTTGTCATTAGAAACCATGGCTTACCCATGTAACAGTGAACTCAAAGTGAACTAACTACAGTATAGGGAATCTGTTAATATGTATCATACAGTAGCCTAAAAATGAAGTATATCAAAACAACATGCAAGGAAGGTTTTGAATATTAATACCTGATATATGTTACCTCATGTTTATATTTCCTATTGCTCAGTGCCATACCAATTCCAAGAGATAAATGTTTATAATAATAGAGAAGGCCAAATAGTAAGGATACTCTTGCTCATATCAAATGACAAAATGAAAGGATAATACAGCATTTATTATATTCTGGGTGCTTTATGTGTATTATATATATGTAATATATATTTATATATGTAAATTATCTAAAAGTTATTAATCAAAAATTAAATACATGCATCATGTATTTTATAAATAGTCTAACTCCGAAGATCATGCTCTTAACTACCAAAGTATGCTAAAGATATTAATGTTTCAATGAGAATTGAACTTCATAATTTGTAAGCACCAGGCAAGGTGAGAACTATTGATTTATTTGTTTTTCCTTCAGAATTTGGTGTGTCACTCATTTTCTAGTTTCTGAATCCTAGTTCTTCTTTGATACTCAGCTAATGCATGCATATATGTTTATGTACATCTGTGGTATGGAGCCAAAATACATTAATTTTGTATCCACATTGTTAGATATCAGAAGCTTCTAATAAAGAACTATTTTCAATTTCTTGTCTTGTGATCAGTGGTTGCAGTTTGTTCAGTATTAAGGGGGTTCCAGGATGCAGAACTTTCAATGTTAAAACCAGGAAGAAAAGTCTCAGGAAAACTATGATGAATTGGTTCATTTTTGCTTTGGTTTGCATTACTAGAAGCAGTGTACTTACCTATCCTAGTCTTCCTCCACACACATTTAATAGTTTTGCTTGTTTATTTGTTTTTAAGTTTTGAAATAAACTAATATATCCTTTAATATGTATAGAGATGATTTGCACTAATATCTGAAACCTTTATAATAATATAATTTCTCTCTTGTTTAAAAATTTGAAAAAAATAAAAATAAAAAAATAAAAATTTGCACTAAAAGTATTTCAATTTAGATGCACTCATAAATTGCTCTATGTAGGATTCAGTAATAGGGATTTTGTTATTAAGAGACTTTAAGAAAATACCTGAAACTTTTCAGACGACCACTGTTAACCCTTTTCCCATAGAGAGAACTATTCCTATAAGCTTTTGTATATCATCCTTAATTTCCATTTAAGGGTCATAAATTTCAAGTGACACTCCTCTCCAGAGCTGGCAAATTGCACTACCTCATTGCTTTCTGGCATTCAACTGGAGAGCCATATATCTTGCACTTTGATGGCCTCATGCTGAATGGCCATCGTGTAATAATAATAATAATAAATAATAATAATAATAATAATAATAATAATAATAATAATAATAATATAAAATGTATAGGAGTGTGTTTTCAATGATTCACAGGGTGAAATATGACTAAAATTCCTCCTACCAATAACAGCACTTACGCTTGAAGTAATAGCTCTTTCAGAGTATGGGGAATGGATCTTTATAATGTTTAATTCTAAATCATTAGATGATGATAGGCTCTCAATCTTAACAAAGCTCATGGTATGCATAGAGAAATTGCTTATTTTGATAAGATCATCTTATGCACACTGCACAGCTGAAGAACATTTCAAACCCCCTAATGATTAGAACTACAATTATCATCTGTGACTTATGTCTGTGTGTATGTATACCTGCATGACTCTCTTATAACTAGTATGTTATTTAGGCATGTGTTGGGTGACCGGACTTGCATTCCAATTTTCTCAAGGCTGTATTACTTTAAAAAAAATCAGTGCTGTGGAACACTATGGTAATCACATGTGTATTCCACTCTCAGCACATAAAATATATTATATAACTTTTCCAGACAAGGCTCTCCTACAGATTCTTAGGAGACCTCCTATGCAAGTATGTAATAAATGGGAGGTAAATTTCAAACAAATAGCTTATTTTTATTTCCAATTCAGTCATCCATTATGTAGGTCCATTATGTTTTGGCTCCTATGGAGGAGCTGAGCACCGCAGGAGTAATGAGTTGAGCAGTGCTGACTACCATTCTGATAAGACCAGAAGCTGAGACAGGGTAATTTAAATAGAATAGGCTGGCCAATGGCTAGATAGAAGGGTTTGAATGAAATGAGGAAGCCATTTACAGAATTGGACAGCATCACAAAGGCAAGATCATCTAGGCTCAATCCCTCATCTATATCTCATGTGGTCCTCCTTGGAATACTGTGGCCATCGCCTGCTGTTAAAACTCACTTTGTTCTCTTGCAGGTTAGCAAATAACATCTATTTGGAACTATTAAGATTTGCTGGTTTCACTGAGGAAAAACCCCACAGAGCTTTAAATAAGAAACTGTACTTGTACTTATCTAATTCTATCTTCATATAATCTACACTCTGATAATTGAAAATCAAGCAACAAATGTAAGAATGAAGATTATTTAGGCCTAAGAGTTTAGAACAAATAACAATAAAACTGTAAATCACATTGCAGCTGGAGGCAGAGATAATTATAGCAGATATTGGATAGCTTTCTTTGCCTTTAGAAAAACTGGGCAGTGAAAGAGACTTGAAGGACAAAGTTGAGGGCGAATCTTTGATAGCAAGTTTAGTTTAAACATTTGTGGATTTAATGATCCTGCCAAATCATTACAAATAATAGTAGTTCTTGTTGCTGAGATGTGAATTTGAAACACAGTGAATGTCAATGTGGAGAAAGGAGTCATGTGGTGAGGGTACAAGCCTGAATGAGTACCCCTTCTATAAGCAGCCTGTTGGTCTCATTTAATGCAATATTTTATTGAACTCAAATAATAAGGTCGTGAAACTGGTATTACTATCCATATTATACAGATAATAAATGAGGAAATGATGTGCTATTGTGAATTTCATGAATTTAGACAATTACTGATAATCTTTGAAAATACCCTTTGTTAAAAAAAAAAAAAAAGAAAGAAAATATTCTTTGTTAATGGTATCAAAAAGCACGTCGGAAATTACAAGTTTTATCTTCATCCTGGCAGTCTGATCCATTTGAATATAGTATCTTGAAAATAATTTGTTTTATCATCATAGAACTGATGACCAGTTCTCTGAATTAGTAGCAGTATCACGTATATTGTACAAAATTTTTTTACTAATCTTATTATAGATCTTTAACATTAAGAAATATTTAAATTAAATATCATTACATATTTTGACTATGATTAGGATTATTTATAAGGCTTTCTTTCATTATTTAAATATTCAATTAATGCTAAACACTTGCTTTCTTAAAAATGCTCTGAAGCAAATACTTTTCTAATTTTGTCTTCTGGTTTTCAGGATATAAAGAGTCCATTTGGGAGATTTCCTTTCTGAAATTAATAACTGCTTTAGTATGGAAAGTAAGTCCAAAAGATCAAATGCATGTGCAGATAGAATTTGGCCCTTAAGACAGCTTGCCTAAATCCGGCTTTCAAAAATCTGAAGACAGAATGATCTTGTACAAAATATTTTTAGTTGGCAATTTCCTCACCTAGTGCAGAGCATTTTTCTATACCTTAGGGTAAAACTGGCAGACTGTCATCCATCCTGTTTTTGCCTCCCAATACAAATTGAAAACATAAAATTTGGTGAGGATGAATTAAATTAATGGTAGGAAAAACACAAAAGCCTGTTTTATACTGTGATGCAAGCCTTTTTGCCATGGGTTAATTTATTTAATGTACTTTTTCTAGTCTGAAAGACATAGCCAACCTGCAGGTACCACACTCTTGGAGATAGCCCTAGCCAAAATATATACGGTTGGAAGGAGTAAATGCCTATCTTAGAGTTTGTGTTGTACTCTAATACTATTATTGGGGATGGAGGAGGAAAAGGATGTTTTTCCAAAGAACAGGTGCACATAGTAAACCAGCTAGAAGTAGAAATATCTTGTGTAATAATGTGTTAGTTTAATCAGTACTTTACCTCTCTAAATTTCAAGGCAGGAAGCTCCAACTTTATAGCACAGAGTATGCTTCATAAGTTAGTGTTGGCATTATTCGTGACTCGTCTTACTGTGTATGTTCCCAAATAGGGGATCCTAAAATCCACATCTCTTGTTTTTGGTGTGTCTTACTGAAGCAAAAAGTCTGTACAAGGTAAGTCAAAATTCCTTTCCCTGGGAAACATGTATGTTTTCCTTTGTAATGGGAATATTAAAGTTAACTTTTACATCTGTTCTACTTTCTAATTACACATGGAAACAACAAAAAAGTGTAATTCACAACTGTACCATAAAACATAAGTTGTATATGATTTAAATTTGTATGCAGTCTACACTTTGTTCCAGGCAATATACATCTGTTATGTTATTCTCCTGTCACAGACATAAATCAACAGGGAATGTCTTTCCCTGGGGAAGAATTTTCTGCTGCCTTAGCCTCTATGTAAACAAAACATGATTTTTCTC
>NW_023330980.1:0-54273 GCF_011100685.1 Canis lupus familiaris
GTCCTGTGCCCTTCCCACCTCCTCCTGTCCCGGGGGGGAGTGCGGGATCCTGGGCTGTGTCCCCCGTTGCCCGGGGACCCAGGGCCTGCACTCCTGGAATCGTGCTCCCGGGCCACTGCTCCCGAAGGCAGCAGGACACAGCCCCCTCTGCCTGGAGCCCCTGCCTGACCGATTGGCCTCTCCCGATGCCCCACCGGGTGCGTGCTCCAGCCCTTTACCGAGCTCGGCCCACAGTCTGTGGCATGCTTTCCCCCAGTTGCACTTCTGTTAGTGACTCTGGGAGACTGCAGGCTCCATTGCCCCTCCTGTGGTTCTGCCCAATTTCACTGCTCTGTGCCTTTCCGTCCAGGAAGATTCCGGTGCAGATTTTTATAGTTCCTGCTTTCCTGGGACTGGGCTTTCCTGTCCTGGAGGCTTTCACCACCTGGCCTTAGCCCAGCTCTTTGCGGGGGCCCCCTTGCCAACTGGCTTGTTTTTAATTTTTTTTTCTGGCTTCCTAGCTTGTTAGATGCACAAACTCCACTGTAGCATTCCAGCTGTTCTCTCTTTTAAGTCTCAGGTAGAATTCATAGGTTTTCAGGATGATTTGATACTTAGGTAAGTTGGTGGGGACAGGGTGACAGGGACCCTACTCCTCCGCCATCTTGCCCCGACCCCTAGTCAATGTGTTTTAACTTACTACTTTCTTTTCCACTTCAGGAACCTACATTGAATGTTATAGACCAGCAAACCAGGTGCTGTGCTGTATCTTGCCCTTGAGTGGTCTTGCTTTTATGTTTTGCAGGTTTATAGTCCTCTTTTTGAAAGCAGATATGTATGCACAAAATAATAGCTTCAAAGATGACAATGTTTTGTTGAGATTTCATGAGCATAGATCCTTTTATTCAATATATTCCCAGGGTGACAAATTACTTCAGGTACATTGTGTTCATTATGGACACAGTTTAAGGAAATATGACAATAATCAGATATGATATATTACACAATCAAGTATCACCTTGTGATATCTAAAGAGACACATTTAAAAAAATTAACAGTTGAGAGAGAAAAAACACAAATGACTCAATTTGAGAATGATATTTTAGAGAAAATGAAGTTATAGAAAAAATCAAAAAGTAAAAGCAATTTTCTTTTCCTAAATAAGAAAAATTTGTAAGGTTAATGTATGTGTATGTATGTGTTTGCATATTTGTGATTGAAGGTGTTGGCAGTGGTGAGCTGTAGTGAGCCTTAGTAATTGGATTCTAGCATTTTAAACTACCTTTAAGGAAGAAAAGGGAAGATTAAAAATAATTTACATAAAAATTAAAATAGCATCTTTATAAAAATATCTTTGCCCAGTGTATAATAAAAGCCATGTAAATTTGGTCTAAAACAGTGTTTTATGTAGGCAGGGAAAATATATAATTATGTAGAGTATTTACTGCTATTTCCAGTATTACTATTATATTCTATGATTATACCAAGCAAAATGTAACTGATTAAGAAGTTGATACTAATGCCTGGAAATAGGGAATCACTATTATCTCACTCATAAATTAGGTTCCATTTGCTGTTCTATCATTAACCAATATTCATTAGTTAGCTTAATTAACTCTCTGTACTTAGTTGAAAAACCTGTCACCCTGGGAATATATTGAATAAAAAGAATCTATGCTCATGAAATCTCTACAGAACATTGAGATATGAAGCGTTGAAGCTATTATTTTGTGCATACTAGTTTGTTTTCAAAAAAACTATAAACTCACAAAATATAGAAGCAAGAAGACCACTCAAGGGCTTATGTGATTATGTTGGTGAGATGCTAAATACCTGAAACAAGACCATGACACTGAAGTAGTGGATCTGAGAGTCATTTTTCTTCTCTTTTGTTTTCTTTTTGTTTTTAGGATTTTATTGAAGTTCGATTAGCCAACATATAACACCCAGTGCTCATCTCATCAAGTGCCCTCCTCGGTGCCCCTCACCCACTTACCCAAATCCCCCACCCACCTCCCCTTCTGCAACCCTTTGTTCATTTCGAAGAGTTAGGAGTCTCTCATGGTTTCTCTCCATGTCTGACTTTTCCCCACTCATTTCCACTTCTTTCCCTTATAATCCCTTTCACTATTTCTTATATTCCATGTATGAGTGAAACCATATGATGATTGTACTCCAATTGACTTACTTCACTCAGCATAATACCGTCCAGGTTTATCCACGTCGAAGCAAATGGTGGGCATTTGTCCTTCCTAATGGCTGAGTAATATTCTTCTTCTTTATCCATTCATTTGCTAAAGTACATTGAGGCTCTTTCTTCTTTATCCATTCATTTGCTAAAGTACATTGAGGCTCTTTCCACAGTTTGGCTATTGTGGACATTGCTGCTATAAACAATGGGGTGCAAGGATCCCGGAATTTCAATACATCTGTATCTTTGAGGTAAATTCCCAGGAGTGCAATTGCTGGGTCATAGGGTAGCTCTATTCTTAACTCGTGAGGAACCTCCACACTGTTTTCCAGAGTGGTTGTAGCACTTTGCACTCCCACCAATAGTGCAAGAGGGTTCCCCTTTCTCCACATCCTCTCCAACATTTATTGTTTCCTGTTTGTTAATTTCCTCCATTCTCACTAGTATGAGGTGGTATTTCATTGTGGTTTTGATTTGTATTTCCATGATGGCATGTGATGCACAGCATTTTCTCATGTGCTTGTTGGCCATGTATATGTCTTCTTTGGTGAAATGTCAGTTTATGTTATCTACCCATTTTGTGACTGGATTCTTTCTTGGGTGTTGGATTTAATAAGTTCTTTATAGATCTTGGATAGTAGCCCATTATCTGATATGACATTTGTAAAATATTCTCCCATTCTGTAGGTTGTCTTTTTTTACTTTATTTACTTATTCATGATAAACACAGAGAGAGAGAGGGACAGAGACACAGGCTGAGGGAGAAGCAGGCTCTCCACAAGGAGCCTGATGTGGGACTCCATCCCAAATCCCATAATCATGCCTTGAGATGAAAGGAAACACACAACCACTGAGCCACTCAGGCATCCCCTGTAGGTAGTCTTTCAGTTTTGTTGACTGTTTCTTTTGCTGTGAAGAAGCTTTTACCCTGATTAGGTTCCAATAGTTCATTTTGCTTTTGTTTCCCTTGCCTTCATAGATGAATCGTGAAGAAGTTACTGTGGCCAAGTTTAAAAATGGTGTTGCCTATGTTCTACCCTAGAATTTTGATGCGCTCTTGTCTCACATTTAGATCTTTCATCCATTTTGAGTTTATCATTGTGTCTGGTGTAAGAGAATGGTCTAGTTTCATTCTTCTGTACATGGCTGTCCAATTTTGCCAACATCATTTATTGTCCTTTTTCCAGTGGATAGTCTTTCCTGCTTTGTTGAATATTAGTCGACTATAGAGTTGGGGATCCATTTCTGGATTCTCTATCCTGTTCCATTGATCTAGGTGTCTGTTTTTGTGCCAGTACCACACTGTCTTAATGATCACAGGTTTGTAATACAGTTTGAAATTCGGGATTGTGAAGCCCCAGCTTTGGTTTTCTTTTCAAATGTTACCCTGGCTATTCAGGGTATTTTCTGATTCTGTGCAAATCTTATTTGTTCCATCTCTCTGAAGAAAGTCCATGGTATTTTGATATGGATTGCACTGAATGTGTCAATTGCCCTGGGTAGCATAGACGTTTTCACAATAATAATTCCTCCAATTCATGAGCATGGAATATTTTCCCATATCTTTGTGTCTTCCTCAATTACTTTCAGAGGTGTACCATAGTTTTTAGGGTATAGATCCTTTACCTCTTTGGTTAGGTTTATTCCTAGATATCTTATGCATTTGGGTGCAATTGTAAATCGGATTGATTCCTTAATTTGTGTTTCTTCAGTTTCATTGTTAGTGTATAAAAATGCCACTGATTTCTGGGAATTGATTTTGTATCCTACCACATTGTAGAATTGCTGTATGAATTCTAGCAATCTTGGGTTGGAGTTTTTTGGGTTTTCTATGTACAGTATCATGTCATCTGCAAAGGAGAGTTTGACTTGTACTTTGCGGCTTTCAATGCTTTTTGTTTCTTTTTGTTGTCTGATTGCTGAGGCTACGATTTCGTACTATGTTGAATAGCAGTGGTGACAGTGGATATCCCTGTCATGTTCCTGAACTTAGGGCTCTCAGTGTTTCCCCACTGAGAATGATATTTGTTGGGACACCTTGGTGGCTCAGTGGTTGAGTGTCTGCCTTTGGCTCAGGGCGTGATCCTGGGGTCCTGGGATCGAGTCCCACATCAGGCTCCCTGCGTGAAGCCTGCTTCTCCCTCTGCCTGTGTCTCTGCCTCTCTCTCTCTCTCTCTCTCTCTCTCTCATTCTCTCTAGCCACCCTTATTAAAAATAATAAAAGACTCAAAAATTTTTTGAAAAGACTCAAATTATTAAAATCATGAATGAAAGAGGAATGATCAGAACCAATACCAAGGAAATACATTTGATTTTATAAACGTACTCCGAGCAGCTATACATGATATACATGATATATCTATATATCATGAATAAATAAATGAAATCTTAAAAAATAGAATGATATTTGCTATGGGCTTTTCATAGATGGCTTTAAAGATACTGAGGAATCTTCCCTGTATCCCTACACTCTGAAGAGTTTTGATCAGAAGAGGATG
Source organism: Canis lupus familiaris (assembly GCF_011100685.1). Taxonomy (NCBI): domain Eukaryota; kingdom Metazoa; phylum Chordata; class Mammalia; order Carnivora; family Canidae; genus Canis; species Canis lupus. The sequence continues at coordinate 4,669 of NW_023330980.1, forward strand.
CTGTATTTTGTCAAATATTTACTCTGCATCTTTTGAGAAGATCATATGTTTCTTGTTTTTTGTATTTTGATATAATCTATCACACTGATTTCTTTATGAGTGTTTAGCCAGCCTTGCATCCTGGGGATAAATCCTACTTGCTCATGGTGAATTCTTAATATACTGTTGGATCCCATTGGCTAGTATCTTGTTGAGTATTTTTGCACCTGAGTTCATCAGGGATATTGATCTATAATTCTCCTTTTTGATGGAGTCTTTGGTTTTGGAATTAAGATGATTCTGGCCTCATAAAACAAGTTTGGAAGAATTCCGTCCCTTTCTATCTTTTGAACAGCTTTAGTAAAATAGGTACTGCTTCTTCTTTAAATGTTTGATAGAATTCTCCTGGGAAGCCATCTGTCCCTGGACTTAGAATTCTCCTGGGAAGCCATCTGGCCCTGGACTTTTGTCTTGGGAGATTTTTGATGACTGCTTCAATTTCCTCCCTCATTATTGGACTGTTCAGGTTTTCTATTTCTTCCTTTCTAGTTTTGGTAATTTGTGTCTTTCCAGAAATGCATCCATTTCTTCTAGATTGCCTTATTTATTGGTGTATAGCTGCTCAGAGTACGTTTATAAAATCAAATGTATTTCCTTGGTATTGGTTGTGATCTTTCCTCTTTCATTTATGATTTTATTAATTTGAGTCTTTTCAAACATTTTTTGAGTTTTTCTTATTTTTAATAAGGGTGGCTAGTGGTTTATCTTTTTAATTTTTTCAGAGAACCAACCCCTGGTTTTGTTGATCTGTTTTACCGTTCTTCTGGTCTCTCTTTCATTGAGTTCTGCTCAAATCTTTATTAACTTTCTTTTTCTTCGTGGTGTAGGCTTTATTTGTTTTTTTTTTTCTTTTTCTAATTCCTTTAGGAGCAAGGTTAGCTTGTGTATTTGAGTTTTTTCCAATTTTTTGAAGGATGCTTGTATTGTGATGTATTTCCCTCTTAGGAATGCTTTTGCTGTATCCCAAAGATTTTTGAGTGGCTGTATCTTCATTTTCATTAGTTTTCATGAATATTTTTTAATTCTTTTATAATTTCATCGTTGAACCATTCATCCTTTAGCAGGATGCTCTTTAACCTCCATGCGTTTGAGTTTCTTCCAAATTTCTTCTTGTGATTGACTTTTAGTTTCAAAGCATTGTGGTCTGAAAATATGCAAGGGACGGTTCCAATCTTTTGGTATCAGTTGAGACTTGATTTGTGACCCGCTGTGTAGTCTATTCTGGAGAAAGTTCCATGTCCACTTGAGAATAATATTTTCAGTTTGTATGGATGGAACGTTCTATATATATCTGTGAAATTTGTTTGGTCCAGGGTATCATTTAATGCCCTTGTTTCTTTGGTGATGTTGTGCTTAGAAAATCTGTCATTCGCAGAAACTGCCGTGTTGAAGTCTCCCAGTATTAGTGTATTATTATCTAAGTATCTCTTTACTGTCATTATTAATTAATTGATATATTGGGCAGCTCCCACATTAGGGGCATAAATATTCATGATTGTTAACTTCTCTTGTCGGATAGATCCTTTAAGTATGATATAGTGTCCCTCATCATTGTTTACTACAGTCTTTGGCATAAACTTTAATTTACCTGATATGAGGATTCCTACTCCTGCTTTCCTTTGAGGGCCATTTGAATGGCAAATGGTTCTCCAACCTTTCATTTTCATGCTCTATGTGTCCTCAGGTCTAAAATTAGTTTCTTGTAGACAGCATAGAGATGGTTCTTGCTTTTTTATCCAGTCCAAAACCCTCAATCTTTTGATGGGATCATTTAGCCCATTCATGTTCAGAGTAACTACTGAAATATATGAATTTAGTGTCATGGTATTACCTATTCAGTCCATGTATTTGTGGATTGTTTCTTTATGCTTCATCTTTGTTTTACAGGGTCCCCCTTAATATTTCTTGCAGAGGTGGTTTGGTGGTCACATGTTCTTTCAGTTTCTGCCTATCCTGGAAGCTCTTTATCTCTCCTTCTATTCTGAATGAGAGCCTTGATGGATAAAGTGTTCTTGCCTGCTTGTTCTTCTCATTTAGTACTCTGAATATAACATGCCAGCCCTTTCTAGCCTGCCAGGTCTCTGTAGAAACGTCTGCTGTTAATCTGGTATTTCTCTCCATATAATTTAAGAATCTCTTGTCTCTCACTGCTTTAAGGATTTTCTCTTTATTTTCGGAATTTGCAATTTTCACTATTAAATGTTACATTGTTGAATGGATTTTATTGATTTTTGGGGGGTCCTCTCAATCTTTTTGATATGAATGTTTGTTTTCTTCCCCAGATTAGGGACATTATCAGCTATGATTTGTTCACATATACTTTATGGTCCTCTCAGCCTCTTCTGGAGCCCTATTTATATGTAAATTCTTCCTTGTCAGGTTATCATTTATTTCCCTAAGCCTTTCCTCATGGTCTCTTAATTGTTTTTCTCTTTTTTCTTCAGCTTCCTTCCTTACCATTAATTTGTCTTCTATGTCACTCACTCTCTCTTCCATTGCATTAACCTTAGCAGTTAGGACATCCAGTTTTGATTGCATCTAATTTAATCTATTTTTAATATTGGCCTGATTAAATCTCAATTATGCAGTAAGAAAGTCTTTAGAGTCCTTTATGCTTTTTTCCAGAGCCACCAGTAGCTTTATAATTGTGCTTCTGAATTGACTATTTTTTGGTGGCAATTTTAAATACAGTTTTATTTAAGACATTGCATTTTTCAGTTAACAATACAGTGCTTATAAAGTGCAATATATATTTCCTTTCTCTGTGCACATATTCCATATTCAAGTATTAATAATGCCCAGTATATTTTCTATAGCAACTTTACTTTAAAAGTGCCATGGAATTTGCTGTAAATTTGTGTCCTTCAAATGTTGTGTGGAACAATGCTAGACCCCTTGTCAGGTTGGTTTAATCAACCTCTTCAATGGTAGGCCTAGAGAAGCACCATGAGAGGGAGGAGCTCCACCACCAGGGAAGCCTCCAGGCATTCCTCCTGGCATGTTCCCTGCACTCTGGTATAGCTTCATAATGATGGGGTTGCACTTTCTCCAGCTCTTTCTGCTGATGTTCACATCCTTCCTTCTCTGCAGTCTGGTTCTTATTGAGCCAATTGTTGATTTCATTGCACTTGTCAAGAATCTTTGTCTTCATCATTGATTTTGCCCTGAACTTTTTCATCTTCAACAGTTGCTTTCATGTTGAATACATAAGACTCAAGTGAATTCTTGGAAGACACCTTGTCCTGATGCTTATCATCTGCAGCTTTGTACTTCTCAGTTTCCTGGACCATGCACTCAATGTCCTCCTTGCTCAAGCAGCCCTTGCCATTAGTGATGGTAATCTTGTTCTCTTTCCATGTGCTCTTATCCACAGTAGAGACATACTGTTAGCATCAATATCAAAAGTGACTTCAATCTGAGGAATGCAGGAGGTATGCCTCTAAGTTCAAACTTGCCAAGTAGGTTGTTATCCTTGATCATAGCATGCTTACCTTCATATACCTGAATAAGCATACCGGGCTGGTTGTCAGAGTAGGTAGTAATGTTTTCTGTCTGTTTGGTAGGAATGGTAGTATTGTGCTTGATGAGCACAGTCATTGTATTGAAATCCATACTCTGTAACTTGGGGGTAGAGAATACTATTTCAGGTTCTTTCTTTTATGGTGAATTCTTCCTTCTAGTCATTTTGTTCAATGCACAGTGGCTGTATGAGTGGGTTGAGTCAAAAATATCAACCACGGGATCCCTGGGTGGTGCAGTGGTTTAGCGCCTGCCTTTGGCCCAGGGCGTGATCCTGGAGACCCGGGATCGAATCCCACGTCGGGCTCCCGGTGCATGGAGCCTGCTTCTCCCTCTGCCTATGTCTCTGCCTCTCTCTCTCTCTCTCTGTGTGTGTGTGTGACTATCATAAATAAATAAAAATTTTAAAAAAATGTCAATCACTACCAAAGTAATATACACCCTAGATTATTGTGAAGAGGGCAGAGACCAGAAAATGAAAAAAAGAACAGAAAAAAAGGACCACTAAAGTGAAAAAAAGAAGAAGAAACAGTAAAGAAAAAAAGAAAAAAGGCGGGAGCTGGGGGCTGGTTGTGGTGAGAGAGATACTGGTAGTGGAGAGAGATTGTAGTCTACCTGAGGGGTCCTAGAGGGTGATCCTCTCGGTTCTGAGTGTATTTTGTTCTGTATGTTAGAAGATGCTCAATCCCAAGTTTATATAAATCAGAAACACTTATAGAAACCCCAACATTGACCACTAAAACATAAACAGATGAGCCGAATGGGAATAAAGAGATAATATAATCTCATAGAATGAACCATCACAATATTCTACTTGGTTCTGGTTGTATGTTTGTTGTGTTTTAGAAAGTATACTTCTAGCATTGTAAAACAAAACTAGGCAGAAAAAACAAACAAAAAACACAAAACAAAAACCCGTATCTCATATATCTACCCAAATTAAATTGAATACGTTGAAGGGAATCCAGAAGTGAAAAATATATCTAAGACATGTAATTATAGAAATATGAAAGTCAAATAGGAAAATACTTAAAAATGAGGAGCTGATAAAATATTGTAGTTAATGTTGGAAAAGAGAAAAAATATTGGAAATTTTTAGTCTGATATAAAAACAAGTTACAATGGAAAAAGGGGAAAACAATGGGACCCTTTAGTTTTATATACTGTTTTCCCTCGATTTTCCCTCAGTCCTGGAGCTTTCCAGCCCTGCTTGGTCAAAAACTTGCTCTTCCCTTGTTATTCCAGCTGGTTTTCTTGGGGAGGGGTCTGATGTGCTGATTTTCAGGTGTCTGTGTCTGGGTGGAGATGTCCTGCCCCCTGCCAGGTACTGGGCTCAGTGTGAGCTGTTTATCCTGGGCGGCCTTTGTTCCCTAGCAGCCCCACCTCTCCCAGGCACATGGTGAAACAAAGAGGAAAAACAACAATGGCAGTGGCCAGGTTTCCAGCTTTGGATTAGAGTTCCCTGCAAGTAACTAGCCAGTGTCTCCCAGTCTCTACACTGGCCTAGATGCTCCCTGGGGTCCTGCAGGTGCACAGGTCTGAACAGCTTGGGGGTGCCCAGTGATAGGAGAGTTTTCACTGTCCTGTGCCCTCCCCACTTCCACCAGTCCCAGGGGGAGTTCAGCATCAACAGCTCTGTCAGCTTGGGTGCCCTGGGATATGGGGCCCTGTGCTGCTGGAACCATGCTCCCAGGGACCACCTCTCCCAAAGGAAATGGGGCACAGCCACCTCCATCCAGAGCCAGCTCACCTAATCAACTGGCTTCTCCCAAATGCCCCAGAGGGCTGCAGTGCTCCAGCCATTTACCAATTTTGGACCATGGTTTATAGTGACATTTCCCATATGTGCTCCTCCTTGGATAGTGACCCTGGGAATCTTCATTTTTCTTTATTTTTTTCTTTTTTTCTTTTTTTTTTTAGTTTCAGAAGTAGACTTTAGTGATTCATCAGTTGCATATAACACCCAGTGCTCATTACATTAAGTGCCCTCCTTAATGCCCATCACCCAATTATCCCTTCCCCCCACCTACCTCCTCTCTAGCAAACCTTAGTTTGTTTCCTAGAGTTTAGCATCTCTTATGATTTGTCTCCCTCTCAATTTTCATATTTTATTTTTCCTTCCCTTCCTCTATGTTCATGTTTTGTTTCTTAAATTCCATATATGAGTTTTCACTCATATGGTATGTCTTTCTCTACCTAACTTACTCTCTAGTTCCATCCACATCATTGCAAATGGTGAGATTTCATTCTTTTTGATAGCTGAGTAATATAATAGAGAGATAGATAGATATAGATACATAACTATATACCTATATAGATATAGGCTGAGTAATAGATATAGATCTATCTATCTATCTCTACCTATCTATCTATCTATAGAGAGAAGCAGTTTAGCTACTATGGACACTGCTGCTATAAAAATTGGGGTGCATGTGCCTCTTTGAATCACTATGTATCTTTTAATAATTACCTATGGTGCAATTGCTGAGTGGTCCCAGCTTCCCAGGGGAAATTCTACTTTCAACTTTTTGAGGAACTCCACACTGTTTGCCACAGTGGCTGCACAAATTTGCATTCCTACCAACAGTGTCCCCTTCTCATCCTCACCAACAACTGTTGTTTCCTGAGTTGTTCATTTAAGGAAACGTTTGTTTCGTACATTGTTATGCCAAATATTTTTCCTGAAATTAAAAAATGCCTTAAATTTTTAATTTCCTTGATTATCTCTGAACCTACAGATAATCCATAACTACACTCTCTTTAACAATGAAAAATATATTTACAAAACATTCAGACAAAGCAAATAATCTGTTTATTAATTTCTCCTCTTTTCTCTTCTTCTTTTCTTCTTCTTCTTCTTCTTCTTCTTCTTCTTCTTTCTTCTTCTTCTTCTTCTTCTTCTTCTTCTTCATCTTCTATTCTCTTCTTCAAAATATGGAAGGCAGCCTTTCTTGATCCTTCTGTCCTCTGCTACAATCTGAATTACAACATAGCGTTTATGAAGTTCTCTTTGCCACCATCCTGGAAATCCATTTGAGAATTCACTTTATTCGCCTGTCATTACATTTCCATAAGAATGTGTTTCTTAACTTGTTTTACATATTGAAATGTCCTTTTCCAATGTTATTTCCAACTGATAGTACAGTTGGGTATAGAATTCTATATTGCAAATCATATTTACTTTGAATCTCAAAAGTTATAGTCCTTTTTCTGGTTTTCAGTATTGCTATTGAGAAGTCTGATGCCATTATGATTTGTTGTCTTCTGAGTGTGACCACAATGTAGTTCTGTTTCTGAAAGCTTTAAGGATTATATCTTTATCTTTATTACTTAAATGTAATAATGATTTCCTTTGGTGTGGCTAAGTTTTCATTCATTGTAATGAGTATTCAGAATGAGCCACTTTAGTCTAGAAACTCATATTCCTAAGATCTACCAAATATTCTTAACTTATTCCTTTGATTATTTTTCCTTCTATTTACTTTATCATTTTAATCCTTCCTTCCTTCTTTTATTTTGTGTTTCCTTTTCTAAGTTGTAAAGAATTACTCTAATTTTTCTCCTCCTTCTCTCTCCAATATAATATAGAAGTTAGGTGTTCCTTAATCTGAGAAACAAAAATGAGATAATATCCATATATCTTTTATTTTCCACAGATAATTGGTAGTTTTTAATTTTTTAAATTATGTTACATCTTTTCTGCAGGGATTTGTTAATTTTTGGCTGTTCTTTCATACTTTAGATGAGGTCCTAAAAACTTGATTGGAAGGAAAATGTACATGGCTGAGACTTATCACTTATAGTACTTCAGTGTATGGTGATCTTCTGAGATGGTTTCATTGACAGATCTCCAAAAACCAGATCTTTAGGCTCTTCTTTTCCTTAATATATGAGTTTGTATTATTATTTTACATTTTTCTGTAGCCAACTATGACCTAGCCTTTTGGTTTCTAAATGATATTGAAAACAATATGGACAAATAAATAAATAAATAAATAAATAAATAAATAGAAATTGTTCTTTAACAACCAATTAAATACTATTTTAGGGGATCCCTGGGTGACGCAGCGGTTTAGTGCCTGCCTTTGGCCCAGGGCGTGATCCTGGAGACCCGGGATCAAATCCCACATCGGGCTCCTGGTGCATGGAGCCTGCTTCTCCTTCTGTCTGTGTCTCTGCCTCTCTCTCTCCCTGTGTGACTATCATAAATAAATAAAAATTTTAAAAAAAGTTTTAAAAAATACTATTTTAAAATTATTTACATATGTTTCTATGTATATGAACATTTAATTAATCATGTATGACACAGAACTAGAAGATCTTAGAAAGATACAACTCTCTATTTTTACAGAGAATTAAAACAAAGGCAAGAGAAATGCAATGACTTTTTTAGGTCACATTTAGTTCATCTGGCACCTCATTCAGTATTTAGTCAAACATGATTAATTAAATGTTAATTAATTAATTAAGTGTACTGTATAAGACCATGACATTGGGTATACAAAATAAATAACTAGATTCATAAAGATTAACATCCCAAATTATATTCACTGCATTCATATTTTCTATTTTGAATAAAAATAATATATTATAAAAGCATTTATTTTATTGCACATTAATATGAACAGAGGGAAAGAAATTAGCTTGAGAAGTAAAGATTTTAGCTGTTTTTCTTTAAAAGGCAGAGACTTATGATCTATTAAACATTTATTAAGCTGCTTTTAGGAACATGATACTGTTTAGGGTTCTAGAAAGTTATCCAAAAAGTGGAGGTATGTCCTCTGACCTAAAGAAGCTCAACCTATTAATTGTAAGCAATCTTTTAGCACTGTAATGTGCACCTATAGAAAGATTGCTTTATATGTGGCTTCCCTTTCTCATGTAAATAACTAAGTCTTGAGAATTCTCATTCATTATCCTCTATTTTTACATAGATTATAGAGCCAAGACAGGTCCTGTGATTAGTAAATAACTCTCTCTCCCATATCATCTCTCAGGCATTTTTCAAACAGCCCCTTCAATGCTGTATCTTCTCATGCTATTTATTATCCTGCCTTTTTAAGATTGGAGACTCAATTTCTTATTACCTTCCAGAGTCTTCCAGAGCCTAGCCCACTGATTTTTTAAATTCCAGGCTTTAAGTCCTCTGGTTGCAAGAGTTCATGAAATTATCCCCCTCTGATTTCAAAACCAAATGCTATGGTGATTTGGTGATTCATCTTCCTAGTGTGAGCTCCCTGGAATGATTTTTTTCTCCCCTCTCCATGCCCAGAGCTCCCTCTAGCATATGGCTCAAAAATCCATTTAGCTTCCCACCTCATCTCTGCCCTTCATATCCTCTTCAGTGTGGTCTGTTCTCTACATTTTATTGTGGAGTTTGTTTTTCCAGTCTTTGAGTCATTTTCTGAGTTAATTACACAGAGATGAGTGTTATCTAATTGTATCCACATAAGAGGTGAGCTTTGGGTCCTCCTACTCTACAATATTCCCCTGAAGTCTTTAATATACACAAATTTTTAATTGAATTTGCCCATTGGCTTTTACGACTTTATTTCTATATGAAACTTTGAGGCTAAACTGCTAAAAGGCATACATGAAATACAATAGTTATAACCAGTTTTTAGTCCAATTACCCACTGTTGTGTGCAACAATTCTGGTACACAATCAAGAGAAATTGAGCTTTCTGTTCTTATCTCTTGTAACCATGTCATTTGCAACTGAAGAGTAACTTAAATTAGATAAATAAGCAAGTTTGACCAATGGCAGCTAAGAAATTTTTTTCATAAATGAACCTGAGAAGTTCATCAACAAGGTGCAGAGTGTTAAGAAAAAAAATTGGAAGGAGAGTTTTTTATTAATCATGGAGTATGTTCTAGAAGGACATATTTCACTGAAAGGCTTCTCCAGGAACAGAGGAGCTGGCAGGTACCATTTCCCTCCCTTGAAGCTAAGATAAACACACAACCACCTGCAGTAACCAGCATAGTGCTGCCATTAAACACCTAACCTGCTTACAATGTGTTCTGCCTCCTCAAGCTGGACCTTCTTTAGTCCTGGCTCTGTGGGTCACTCTCCCACCAGAAGACCATCACAAACCATGCCCAACACCAATCTCCCACTGTGCACTTTGTCAAACCATGGTATTTGCAGCAGGGGCAGCTTGTCACCTCCACCAGAGAACATACAACCTTTATTAAAACTGCATTCCCCACCATACATGCTTTTAGATTGCACCATTGCTGGCTCTAGTCTCAGGGGTGCCACTTTATTAAATGTGAACAATCCACTCACTACTTTCAAGAGCAAGAGACATAGCTGACTTTCCAAACAGAGAAAGAGACACAGAGATAAATAAAATGGGAAGACAGAGGAATACATCCCAAATAAAAGAACAGGACAAAACCATAGCAGGGCACCTAGTCTGATAGAGAATTTAAAGTAATGATCATAAAGATACATATTGGACTTGAGGAAAATGTGGAGAAAGTCAGTGAGATCATTAATAAAGATGAAAACCCCAAAAATAACCAGTAAGAGATGAAGAACCCAATAAAATAAATTAAAAATACACCAGATGGAATAAATAGAAGGCTACAGGAAGCAGAAGAACTAGCATGATCTAGAGGACAGAATAAAGGAAAGTAAGCTGAAGAAGGGAGAGAAATTTATGCAAAATGAGAATAGACTTAGGGAAGTCAGTGACTCCATCAAGCATAATAACATTTGCATTATAGGGATCCCAGAAGAAGAAGAAGAGAAAAGGGGGCACAACATGTATTTGAAGAAATAATGGCTGAAAACTTTCCTAATCTGGAGAAAGAAACAGATATCTAGACCCAGTAGGCACAGAGATCATCCAACAAAATCAGCCCAAAGAGGTCCACACCAAGATACATAGTAATTAAATCAGCAAAAGTAGTGAGAATTGTAATAGTAGTAAGAGAAAAGGAAACAACATATAAGGGGAACCCCATAAGGCTATCACTGGAATTTTTTAGCAGAAACTTTACAGAACAGAAGAGAGTGGCATGATATATTCAAAGTGCTGAAAGGAAAAAAAAATCTACAACAAAGAATACTCTATCCAGCAAGGTTATTTTCCAGAATAATAGGAGAGATAGTTTCCCAGAAAAACAAAAGGGATAGGAGTTCATGACCACTAAGTCAGCCCTAGAAAAAATGTTAAAGGGAACTCTTCAAGTGGAAAGGAAAAGCCAGAAGTAAGAGTAAGAATAATAGGAAACACAAAAGCAGTATAAACAAACAAACAAGCCCAAATATATCTGTTAAATTAGTCAAGGGACTCACAAAATAAAAAGATATAAAGTATCACACCGTATACCTAAAATTTTGGGGGGATAGTAAAGAATAGGTTCAAATTTAAAAACTATAAGTTTAATGTAAACTTCTATATGCAGAAGATGTTATATAGAAACATGTTGTAACAAATCAGAAAACCAGTGATACATACACAGAAATGAAGGGAAAGGAAGCCAAGTATATCACTAAAGAAAATAAACTTATAGTGAGAGGAGAGCAAGAGAAGAAAGGAACAGGGAAAATCTACAAAACAACTATGAAACAAGTAACAAAATGGCAATAAATAATACCTATAAATAATTACTTTGAATGCAGATGGACTAAATGCTCTAATCAAAAGAAATAGGGTGATGGAATGGATAAAAAAGAAGATCCATCCATATGCTTGTTGCCTACAAGTGACTCATTTCAGACCTAAAGATACATGCAGATTGAAAGTGAGTGGATGTACATTTATCAATGCAAATGGATGTGAAAAAGAATCAAGGGTAGTAACACTTAGAGACAATATATTTTAAAAACAAAGACAGACTTTGGGTTGTGTGGGTGGCTCAGTGAGGTTAAGCATCTATCTGTCTTTGGCTCTGGCCATGATCCTGAGGTCCTAGGGGTCATGCCCCACATTGAGCTCCCCCACTCAGGGGAAGTCTACTTTTCCCTCTCCCTCTGACCCTCCCCCTTGCTCCTCTTTTCACTTACTCTCTCTCTCTCCTCTCTCTCTCAAATGAATATTTTTAAAAAAATATATATAGCAAAAATTTTAAAAAAAATAAAACAAAGACGAACCAGAATCAAAGAAGATACTATATAAGTCATTAAGGGGAAAACCAAAGAAGACAACAATTGTAAATATGTACGGCATCCAGCATGGGAGCACCTAAATACATTATATAGTTAATAACAGATATAAAAAATATTTGATAATAATACAGTAATAGTAATAGACATTAACACCTCTTTTACAACAATGGACAGATCATCTAATAGAAAATCGACATGAAACAGTGGCTTTGAAATGGTCCTTGATGGACCAGATGGATTTAATATTCAGATGGATCTGAATATCCATATTCAGAACATTCCATCCTAAAAGCAAATTATACATCCTGTTTAAAATGCACATGGAAATGTCCAGACTACATCACATATGAGGCCACAAGTCTCAATAAATTCAAAAAAGTCAAAGTAATGTCAAGCATCGTCTCCTGAACATGACACTATGAACCTAGAAGTCAGCTATAAGAAAAAAGGTCTGACAGGACCACAATAGGCATGGAGTTTTTTAAAAAAAATATGATATGAAGAATAAATAGGGTCAACTAGGAAATCAAAGCAGAAGTCAAAAAGTGCATGGAGAGAAGTGAAAATGTATACACAATAGTCCAAAATCTTGGGATGAAGCAAAAAGTAGTTCTAAGAAGGAAGATTATAGCAAACACAGGCCTACTTAAAGAAGCAAGAAAAAACCTCAAATAAATAACCTGACCTTACAACCTAAAGGAGCTATAAAAAGAACGAATCCAAAAACCAGCAGAAAGAAAGGAATAATAAATAAGAGAGCAGAAATAAATGATATAAAAACCAAAACCCAAATAAAATAGAACAGATCAATGAAACCAGGAGCTGATTCTTTGAAAAGATCAACAAAATAGATAAACTTCTAGCCAGACACATCATCAAAAAGAAGAGAGGGAAAAAGAATTATAAATAGAATGAGATAGATAATACTTAAAAACTCAAAATCAAAAACCAAAAAGGAGAAATAAAACCAATACCACAGAAATACAAAGGATTGTAGAGAATATTATGAAAAAATTATATGCCAACAAACTGGATAACCTAGAAGAAATGGATAAATTCCTAGAAACATAACCTACCAAACCTGAAAAAGGAATAAATAGAAAATTTGAACTGACCAATTACCAGCATGAAGTTGAATCAGAAACAAACAAACAAACAAAAAACCCTATCAAACAAGCAAAAAGCCCAGGACCAGATGACTTCACAGGTGAATTCTATCAAACATGTAAAGAAGTGTTAATATCTATTCTTCTCAAACTTTTTCAAAAAGGAGAAGAGGATGGAAAACTTCCAAATTCATTATTTGAGGCCAGTATGATCCTAATATCAATCAGAATAAAGACACCACAAAACAAAAACAAAAGCTATAGGCCAATATCTCTGATAAACATAAATGTAAAAATTCCTCAACAAAATATTAGCAAACTGAATCTAACAATACATTAAAAAATCATTCACCAGTATTAAGGTAGGATTTATTCCTGAGAAACAAAGGTGGTTCAATATTCACAATAAATCAATGTGATACATCACATCAATATGAGAAAGGATAAAATCCACAAAATCAGTTAAGTAGATACTGAAAAGGCATTTGACAATGTACAACATCCATTTATCATAAAAATCCTCAACAAAGTAGGATTAAAGGGGAACATATTCCAACTTACTAAAGTAAAGTATGAAAAATCCACAACTAAACATACTAAGTAGTGAAAAACTGAGATCATTTCTGTAAGGTCAGAACAAGACAAGAATGTTACTCTCACCAATTTTAACTCAACATAGTACTACGCAAGTCCTAGCCATAGCAATCAGACAAAAGAAAGTAATAAAAACATCCAAATTGGTAAGAAAGAAGTAAAAGTTTGACTCTTTGCAGATGACATGATACTATGTATGGAAAACCCTAAAAATTCCACCAAAAAGGGATCCCTGGGTGGCGCAGCGGTTTGGGCGCCTGCCTTTGGCCCAAGGCTCGATCCTGGAGACCCGGAATCGAATCCCACATCGGGCTCCCCGGTGCATGGAGCCTGCTTCTTCTTCTCCCTCTGCCTATGTCTCTGCCTCTCTCCCTCTCTCTGTGTGACTATCATAAATAAATAAAAAGTTAAAAAAAAATTCCACCAAAAAAAAAAAACCCTACAAGAACTGATAAATGAATTCAGTATGATCACAGGATACAAAATAAATGTATAGAAATCCATTACATTTCTATATATTAATAATAAAGCAGAAAGTTAAACAATTCCATTTACAATTGCACCAAAAATAATAAAATACCTCCCTGTCCCCTGGTCTGCCCAAGAAAACTCCTTGGGAAAACAAAACAAAACAGTATAGTACTGGCCCAAAAATGGACCCTAGATCATAGAACAGAAAAGAAAGCCCAGATATAAATTCACAATTACATGGTGAATTAATCTTCGTCAAAGGAGGCAATATGCATGGGGAAAAGATAGTCTTTTCAATAAAGGTGCGGGGAAAACTGGACAGCTACATGCCAATGAATGAAGCTGGACCACTTTCTTATGTCATACACAAAAATAAGCTCAAATAGTTTAAGAACCTATATATTAGACCTGAGGCCATAAAAAATCTTATAAAGAGCACAGGCAAGCAGTTATTCTCTGACATTGACTATAACATCCTCTAGATATATCTTCTGAGGCAAGGGAAACAAAAGTAAAAATAAACTATCTGGACTACAAATCAAAATAAAAAGCCTTCTGCAAACGCAAAGGAAACAATCAACAAAACAAACAATCTACAGAATGGGAGAATATATTTCCAAATGGCATATATGATAAAAGGTTAGTATCTAAAATACATACAGAACTTATATAAGTCACCATAAAACCCAAATAATACATTAAAAATGGGAAGAAGATATGAATAGATATTTCTCCAAAGAAGATATACAGATGGCCCACATACACATAAAAAGAAGCTCACCATTACTACTCACCAGCGACATCAAACAAAAACCACAATGAGGTATCAACAGAGCAAATAACAGGGTGTTGGCAAGGGATGCAAGAGAAAGGGGAACCCTCTTACACTGTTTCCTGGAATGCAAACTGGTGCAGCCACTGTGGCAAGCAGTATGGTACCCCCCAAAAAATTAAAAACAGAACTACTCTAATGACCCAGTAATCACACTACTGGGTATAATACCCAAAGAATACAAAAACATATATATATATATATATATATATATATATAGTAGCATTATTTACAATAGACAAATTATGGAAGTCACCTAAGTGCCCACTGATAGATGAACAGATGAAGAAGATATGGTATTCAGCAATAAATAAGAAATAAATCTTGCCATTTGCAATGGCATGTATGGATCTAAAGAGTATAATGCTAAATGAAATAAGCCAGTCAGAGAATGACAAATCCCATATGATTTCATGATATATGGAATTTAAGAAACAAAAGAACAAAAGGAATAAAAGAGAGAGACATACCAAAAAAACAAACTTTTACCTATAAAGGAGAAACAGTTACCAGAAGGGAGATGGGTGTTGGGGATGGGTTAAATAGGTGAAGGTGATTTAGAGTACACTTAGCATGATGAAGTAAGTAATGTAATATATGGAATTATTGAATCACTATATTGTACACCTGAAACTAATACAATACTGAACGTTATCTATTCTGGGATTAATAAAATAAAGTGAAATAATAAATTTAGAAAGGATGCATAAAGTAATTTGTAATTCAGAAAAATATACATATTAAAATATCTCTTATTTAGGATATATTGATGAGAATATAATTGGTTCATAAACCATAAGAGGTGTCAGAGATATAGGTGGCAAATATAGAGTTGACTAGTAATTACTAGAAAGCAGAATCTAAATAATAACAGAAATCCAAATAATATGTAGTGTGAGGCAAGAGAACAAAACAATTAAGTCCAAGGGGGAAGGCTTCAAAGAGGATATGTTTTTGGAACCAGTCTTTGATAAATTGGTATGACCTTAACGTCAGAGATTGAGCAGAGGATATTACAGGGGTGACAGAACAGCATGACTCAAAGCAAAGAGTCAAACAAGTATTGGCCAAAGTGCCTGGAGCAGAGGAGATAATGATCAGAATATAAGCTGAATAGGTAGGCTGAAATAGATGATGGAGATTTCAAATAACATAATTAGGAATTTAGATATTATTCAAAAGGACATTGATATTTATTTTAAAAGATTTTATTTATTCATTTGAGAGAGAGAGTGCACAAGTGGGGCGGGGGGCAGACTCCCTGCTAAACCAGGAGCCCAACATGTAGCTTGACCCTCAGACCTGGAGATCATGACCTGAGCCAAAGGCAGATGCTTAATCATCTGAGCCACTCAGGTACCCCAGAACTTGATAGTTTGAGATCAAATGAGTAGCATGATAAATTTTGAAGTTTAGGACAATTACTCTGATAGAATAATATGATTTAGAACAAATAGAAACTGGAGACAAAGGGAAATATTGTTATAGTGCCCTCAAGCGTGAAAGAAGGACATGATTAGGGCAAAAAGATAAAAGAGATGCAAAAAATATTATGCAGTTGCAATCGCTAGAGGAATATAATCAGAAATTAAATACCAACAGGTCTAACATAGGAAATGGAAACACAGAGAATGCAGGAGAAGGAACTAGATTAGATGCCAAAATATTATGGGTTAGCTTAATGTAATGGAACTGAACATATTATATAAAGGCTCAGGTGGAAGCAAAAAAAAAAAATCACTAAATATCAAGTGCTTACAGAGATGCCACATCAGTGGTGCAGTCAGTTAAGCTTCTGACTCTGGGTTTTGGATCAGGTCCTGATCTCAACGTAATGGGACTGAGCAATGCATTAGGCTTCAAGCTCAGCACAGTCTGCTTAAGACTCTCTCATGGGGCACTTGGTGGCTCAGTGATTGAGCATTCTGCCTTTCACTCAGGTCATGATATCTGGGTCCTGAGATCCATCCCATACCGTGCTCCCTGCAAGGAGCCTGTTTCTCCCTCTTGCCTGTGTCTCTGCCTCTCTCTGTGCCTCTCATGAATAAATAAAATCTTTAATAAATAAATCATACCTTTTTAAAAAAGACTCACTTTCTGCCCCTCCTCTCCCTCTCAAATACATACATACATACATAAATACATACATAAATAGGGGCGGGGCAAGATGGTGGAAGAGTAGGGTCTTCAAGTCACCTTTCCCCAGAAACTCACCTAGATAACTTTCAAAATCATCCTGAAAACCTACGAATTCTGGCCTGAGATTTAAAGAGAGAACAGCTGGAACGCTACAGAGAGAAGAGTTTGCACTTCTAACAAGGTAGGAAGACAAATAAATAAATAAATAAATAAATAATAATAAACCAACCAATAAGAATCCACTGGGGGAGGACCTCCCACGAGGAGCTAGGCTAAGGCCAGGTGGCAGGAGCCTCCAGGACAGGAAAGCCCAGTCCCGGAGACATAGGAACTTTAAAAAATCTTCCCAGACAGAAAAGTGCTTGTAGGGAACTTGGGCAGGATCCCAGAGGGACAGTGGAGCCTCCAGTATCCTGGGGTCACTAACAGAGGAGGGGCACCGTGGGGGAGAGTGCAAAACACACCTTGAGGAGGAGCAACATAACAGGCTAGAGTGCCACACCTGGCAGGCCTCAGGGGAAGGTCAGACTGTGGCTCTGGGCGGAGAGGACTGCATGGCCCCCAGAGTGTGATTCTACCAGCACAGGCCCTGGATCCCAAGGCGCAGGGAGACACGGACCAGAAATCCTGCACTCCCCCGGGACAGGCAGAGACAGGGAGGGCACAGGACAGCGAGGATGCTCCTTCTGCTGTGCACCCCAAGGCTGTGCAGATAAGCACCCCCCTACCCCTGGGAGCATTCAGGCCAGTGTAGACGGGAAGACTGCAGTAGTTACTGTGGGAAGCTCAATCCAGGTCTGGAGAGCTGGCAACAGCCACTGTTGTTTCCTCCTTGTGGTCACCCTGTGCCTGGGAGGGTTCGGGCCGCAAGGGAACAGAGGCCTCACAGGATAAACAGCTCCAACTGAGGCCCTGCACCTGGCAGGGGGGCGGGGCAGCTCCCCCAGGGGCAAATATCCTGAGAATCAGCACAGCAGGGGCCCCTCCACAGAAGACCAGCTGGAAGGAACAGGGGAAGAGCAAGTTCTTGAACAAGCAGCACTGGAAAACTCCAGGGGAATTCAAGGGATTTACTGTATATAGAACCAGAGGATACCCCCCTTGGTCTTTTGTTTTCGTTTAGTTTTTTTCTTTGTTTCTTTTTCCTCTTTTTGTTTTTTTTTTTCTTTTTCCAATACAACTCATTTTAGCCACTCTGCACTGAGCAAACTACTAGAAAGAAGAACTCACCACAAAAGAAAGAATCAGAAACAGTACTCTCTGACACAGAGTTACAGAATTGGGATTACATTTCGATGACAGAAAGCCAATTCAGAAGCACAATTATAAAGCTACTGGTGGCTCTGGAAAAAAGCATAAAGGATTCAAGAGACTTCATGACTGCAGAATTTAGATCTAATCAGGCCTAAATTAAAAATCAACTAAAAGGGATCCCTGGGTGGTGCAGCGGTTTGGTGCCGTGCCTTTGGCCCAGGGCGCGATCCTGGAGACCCGGGATCAAATCCCACATCGGGCTCCCGGTGCATGGAGCCTCTGCTTCTTCTCCCTTCTGCCTTTGTCTCTGCCGCTCGCTCTCTCTCTCTCTGTGACTATCATGAATAAATAAATAAAATCTTTAAAAAAAAATCAACTAAAAGAGACGCAATACAAACTGGAGGTCCTAAAGACAAGGGTTAATGAGGTGGAAGAAAAGAGTGAGTGACATAGAAGACAAATTGATAGCAAGAAAGGAGGCTGAGGATAAAAGAGAAAAACAATTAAAAGACCATGAGGAAAAAGTTAAGGGAAATAAATGACAGCCTCAGAAGGAAAAATCTATGCTTAATTGGGGTTCCAGAAGGTGCTGAAAAGGACAGAGGAACAGAAAGCATATTTGAACAAATCATAGCTGAGAACCTTCCCTAACTTGGGGAGGGAAATGGGCATTCAGATCAGGAGACAAAAAGCCCCCCACCTCCGAAAAAAAACAATGAAAACCATTCAACACCCTGACAATTAATAGTGAAACTTGCAAATTCCAAAGATAAAAAGAAAATCCTTAAAGGAACAAGACACAAGAGATCCCTGATGTATATGGGGAGAAAAATTAGATTAACAGCAGACCTCTCCACAGAGGCCTGGGAGGCCAGAAAGGGCTGGCAGGATATATTCAGGGTCCTAAATGAGAAGAACATGTAGCCAAGTATACTTATATCCAGCAAGGTTTTTCATTCAGAATAGAAGGAGACATAAAGAGCTTCCAAGATAGGAAGAAACTGAAGAATATTGACCACCAATCCAGCTATACAAGAATATGAAGGGGGGATCTTTAGAAGAAAGAGGAGTCCAAAGAAACACTCCACAAAAAAAAAGGGAATGAACAGGTAATATGATGACAGTAAATTCATATATTTCATAGTAACTCTGAACGTGAATGGGCATCATTATCCCATCCAAAGATGCAGGGTTTCAGACTGGATAAAAAAAAGCAAGACCCATTTATTCCTATCTCCAAGAGATTTATTTTATTTTATTTTATTTTATTTATTTTATTATTATTTTATTTTATTTTATTTATTTTCTTTTATTTCTTTATATAATATAAATAAATAAATAAATAAATAAATAAATAAATAAATAAGATAAATTTAGATGTTCATTGGTGTTCATTTGCCAACATATAGAATAATATCCAGAGCACATTGCATTAAGTGCCCCTCCTCAGTGGCCCCTCACCCAGTCACCCCACCCCCCGCCTACCTGCCCTTCCATCCACCCGTAGTTCGTTTCCCAGTTAGGAGTCTCTCAAGTTCTGTCTCCTTTTCTGATATTTTCCCACTCATTTTTTCTCCTTTCCCCTTTATTTCTATTTCACTATTTTTTATATTCCCCAAATGAATGAGACCATAAAAAGTTTGTCCTTCTCCAATTGACTTATTTCACTCAGCATAATACCCTCCAATTCCATCCACATCGAAGCAAATCGTGGATATTTGTCGTTCCTTTTTTTAAATAATTTATTTTTATTGTGTTCAATTTCCCAACATACAAAATAACACCCAGTGCTCCTCCCATCAAGTGCCCCCTCAGTGCCCCACCACCCAGTCAACCCTCACCCCCCGCCCTCCTCCCGTTCCACCACTCCTACTACCATTCCCAGAGTTAGGAGTCTTCCATGTTCCTGTCCCCTTTCTAATATTTGCTACCCATTTCTTCTGCCTTCCTCCTCTATTCCCTTTCACTATTTATTATTCCCAAATGAATGAGAACATTAATGATGTTTGTTCCTTCTTTGATTGACTTATTGCACTCAGCATAATACCCTCCAGTTCCATCCACGTCGAAGCAAATGGTGGGTATTTCTCATTTCTAACGGCTGAGTAATATTCCATTGATAACATAAACCACATCTTCTTTATCCATTCATCTTTCGATGGACACTGAGGCTCCTTCCACAGTTTGGCTATTGTGGACATTGCTGCTAGAATATCGGGGTGCAGGTGTCCGGGCATTTCATTAGCATCTGCATCTTTGGGGTAAATCCCCCACAGTGCAAATGCTGGGTCGTAGGGCAGATCTATTTTTAACTCTTTGAGGAAACCTCCACACAGATTCCAGAGTGGCTTGCACCAGTTCACAATTCCCACCAACAGTGTAAGAGGGTTCCCTTTTCTCCTCAGTCCTCTCCAACAGTTGTGATTTCCTGCTTTGTTAATTTTCCCTCCCCATTCTCACTGGTGTGAGGGAGTATCTCATTGTGGTTTTGATTTGTATTTCCCTGATGGCAAGTGATGCAGAGCATTTTCTCATATGCATGTTGGCCATGTCTATTTCTTCCTGTGTGAGATTTCTCTTCATGTCTTTTGCCCATTTCAGGATTGGATTGTTTGTTTCTTTGGTGTTGAGTTTAAGAAGTCCTTTTTTTAATTTTTTGAATTTATTTATGATAGTCACACACAGAGAGAGAGAGAGAGAGAGAGGCAGAGACAAAGGCAGAGGGAGAATCAGGCTCCATGCACCGTGAACCCGATGTGGGATTCGATCCCGGGTCTCCCAGGATCACGACCTGGGCCAAAGGCAGGCGCTAAACCGCTGCGCCACCCAGGGATCCCAAAGTTCTTTATAGATCTTGTAAACTAGCCCTTTATCTGATATGTCATTTTGCAAATATCATTCTTCCATTCTGTAGGCTTTTAGTTTTGTTGACTGTATCCTTTTGCTGTGCAAAAGCTTCTTATCTTGATGAAGTCCCAATAAGTTCATTTTTTGCTTTGTTTCCTTTTGCCTTCATGGATGTATCTTGCAAGAAGTTACTGTGGGCCGAGTTCAAAAAAGGGTGTTGCCTGTGTTTCTTCTCTAGGATTTTGATGGAATCTTGTCTTACATTTAGCTCTTTCATCCATTTTGAGTTTATCTTTGTGTATGGTGAAAGAGAGAGGTCTAGTTTCATTCTTCTGCATGTGGATGTCCAATTTTCCCACACCATTTATTTTTTTAATTATTTTTTATTGGTGTTCAATTTACTAACATACAGAATAACCCCAGTGCCCGTCACCCATTCACTCCCACCCCCCGCCCTCCTCCCCTTCTTCTACCACCCCTAGTTCGTTTCCCAGAGTTAGCAAGTCTTTATGTTCTGTCTCCCTTTCTGATATTTTCCCACACATTTCTTCTCCCTTCCCTTATATTCCCTTTCACTATTATTTATAATTCCCCAAATGAATGAGAACATATAATGGTTGTCCTTCTCCGACTGACTTACTTCACTCAAGCATAATACCCTCCAGTTTCCATCCACGTTGAAGCAAATGGTGGGTATTTGTCATTTCTATAGCTGAGTAATATTCATTGTAATACATAAACCACATCTTCTTTATCCCATTCATCTTTCGTTGGACACCGAGGCTCCTTCCACAGTTTGGCATATAGTGGCCATTGGCTGCTAGAAACATCGGGGTGCAGGTGTCCCGGCGTTTCATCTGCATTTGTATCTTTGGGGTAAATCCCCAACAGTGCAATTGCTGGGTCGTAGGGCAGGTATATTTTTAACTCTTTTGAGGAACCTCCACACAGTTTTCCAGAGTGGCTGCACCAGTTCACATTCCCACCAACAGTGTAAGAGGGGTTCCCTTTTCTCCGCATCCTCTCCAACATTTGTTGTTTCCTGCCTTGTTAATTTTCCCCATTCTCACTGGTGTGAGGTGGTATCTCATTGTAGTTTTCATTTTGTATTTCCCTGATGGCAAGTGATGCAGCGCATTTTCTCATATGCATGTTGGCCATGTCTATGTCTTCTCCTCTGTGAGATTTCTGTTCATGTCTTTGCCCATTTCATGATTGGAATTGTTTGTTTCTTTGGTGTTGAGTTTAATAAGTTTCTTTATAGATCTTGGAAACTAGCCCTTTATCTGATATGTCATTTGCAAACATCTTCTCCCATTCTGTAGGTTGTCTTTGAGTTTTGTTGACTGTATCCTTTGCTGTGCAAAAGCTTCTTATCTTGATGAAGTCACCAATAGTTCATTTTTGCTTTTGTTTCTTTTGCCTTCGTGGAGTATCTTGCAAGAAGTTACTATGGCCGAGTTCAAAAAGGGTGTTGCCTGTGTTCTTCTCTAGGATTTTGATGGAATCTTGTCTCACATTTAGATCTTTCATCATTTGAGTTTATCTTTGTGTATGGTGAAAGAGAGTGGTTCTGTTTCATTTCTCTGCATGTGGATGTCCAATTTTCCCAGCACCATTTATTGAAGAGACTGTCTTTCTTTCTTCCAATGGATAGTCTTTCCTCCTTTATCGAATATTAGTTGCCATAAAGTTCGGGTCCACTTCTGGGATTCTCTATTCTGTTCACTGATCTATGTGTCTGTTTTGTGCCAGTACCACACTGTCTGATGACCACAGCTTTGTAGTACAACCTGAAATCTGGCATTGTGATGCCCCCCAGATATGGTTTTCTTTTTTAAATTCCCCTGGCTATTCGGGGGTCTTTTCTGATTCCAACAAAATCTTAAAATAATTTGTCTAACACTCTCTGAAAGAAAGTCCATGGTATTTTGATAGGGATTGCATTAAACGTGTATATTGCCCTGGGTAACATTGACATTTTCACAATATTAATTCTGCCAATCCATGAGCATGGAATATTTTTCCATCTCTTTGTGTCTTCCTCAATTTCTTTCAGAAGTGTTCTATAGTTTTGAGGGTATAGATCCTTTACCTTTGGTTAGGTTTATTCCTAGGTATCTTATGCTTTTGGGTGCAATTGTAAATGGGATTGACTCCTTAATTTCTCTTTCTTCAGTCTCATTGTTAGTGTATAGAAATGCCACTGACTTCTGGGCATTGATTTTGTATCCTGCCACGCTACCAATTGCTGTATGAGTTCTAGCAATCTTGGGGTGGAGACTTTTGGGTTTTCTATGTAGAGTATCATGTCATCGGCGAAGAGGGAGAGTTTGACTTCTTCTTTGCCAATTTGAATGCCTTTAATGTCTTTTTTGTCTGATTGCTGAGGCTAGGACTTCCAGTACTATGTTGAATAGCAGTGGTGAGAGTGGACATCCCTAGTCTTGTTCCTGATCTTAGGGGAAAGGCTCCCTAGTGCTTCCCCATTGAGAATGATATTTGCTGTGGGCTTTTCGTAGATGGCTTTTTAAGATGTCGAGGAATGTTCCCTCTATCCCTACACTCTGAAGAGTTTTGATCAGGAATGGATGCTGTATTTTGTCAAATGCTTTCTCTGCACTATGAGAGGATATATGGTTCTTGGGTTTTTTCTCTTGAGCTGATATGATGATCACATTGATTGTTTACGGGTGTTGAACCAGCTTGTGTCCCAGGGATAAATCCTACTTGGTCATGGTGAATAATTTTCGTAATGTACTGCTTGGATCTATTGGCCAGTATCTTGTTGAGAATTTTGCATCATGTTCATCAGGGATATTGGTCTGTAATGCTCCTTTTGGGGGGGTCGTTGTCTGGTTTTGGGGAATTAAGGTGATGCTGGCCTCATAGAAACGAATTTGAAGTAAGTCTCCCATCTCTTTCTATCTTTCCAAACAGCTTAGGTAGGAGAATGGTATGGATTTCTTCTTTAAACGTTTGATAGAATTCCCCTGGGAAGCCATCTGGCCCTGACTCTTGTGTCTTGGGAGGTTTTTGATGACTGCTTCAATTTCCTCCCTGGTTATTGGCCTGTTCAGGTTTTCTATTTCTTCCTGTTCCAGTTTTGGTAGTTTGTGGCTTTCCAGGAATGCGTCCATTTCTTCTAGATTGCCTAATTTATTGGCGTATAGCTGTTCATAATATGTTTTTAAAATCAGTTTTTGTATTTCCTTGGTGTTGGTAGTGATCTCTCCTTTCTCATTCATGATTTTATTAATTTGAGTCTTCTCTCTCTCTTCTTTTTAATAAGGCTGGCTAAATGGTTTATCTATCTTATTAATTCTTCAAAGAACCAACTCCTGGTTCTGTTGATCTGTTCCACAGTTCTTCTGGTCTCGATTTCGTTGAGTTCTGCTCGAATCTTTATTAACTCCTCTTCTTTCTCTGGGTTGTAGGATCTATGTGCTGTTTTTCTCTTATCTCCGTTATGTGTAAGGTTAGCTTTTGTATT
The DNA here is from genome assembly GCF_011100685.1 of Canis lupus familiaris. Classification (NCBI taxonomy): domain Eukaryota; kingdom Metazoa; phylum Chordata; class Mammalia; order Carnivora; family Canidae; genus Canis; species Canis lupus. The sequence goes on from NW_023330980.1 coordinate 29,085, forward strand.
GAGTTCTTCCGTTTTTGAATGGATGCTTGTAGTGCGATGTATTTCCCCCTTAGGACTGCTTTTGCTGCATCCCAAAGATTTTGAACGGTTGTATCTTCATTCTCATTAGTTTCCATGAATCTTTTTAATTCTTCCTTAATTTCCTGGTTGACCCTTTCATCTTTTAGCAGGATGGTCCTTAACCTCCACGTGTTTGAGGTCCTTCCAAACTTCTTGTTGTGATTTAGTTCTAATTTCAAGGCATTATGGTCTGAGAATATGCAGGGGACAATCCCAATCTTTTGGTATCGGTTCAGACCCGATTTGTGACCCAATATGTGGTCTATTCTGGAGAAAGTTCCATGTGCACTTGAGAAGAATGTGTATTCAGTTGAGTTTGGATGTAAAGTTCTGTAGATATCTGTGAAATCCATCTGGTCCAGTGTATCATTTAAAGCTCTCGTTTCTTTGGAGATGTTTGCTTAGAAGACCTATCGAGTATAGAAAGAGCTAGATTGAAGTCACCAAGTATAAGTGTATTATTATCTAAGTATTTCTTCACTTTGGTTAATAATTGATTTATATTTTGGCAGCTCCCACATTCGGGCATATATATTGAGGATTGTTAAGTCCTCTTGTTGAATAGATCCTTTAAGTATGATATAGTGTCCCTCTTCATCTCTCACTACAGTCTTTGGGGTAAATTTTAGTTTATCTGATATAAGGATGGCTACCCCTGCTTTCTTTTGAGGACCATTCGAATGGTAAATGGTTCTCCAACCTTTTATTTTCAGGCTGTAGGTGTCCTTCTGTCTAAAATGAGTCTCTTGTAGACAGCAAATAGATGGGTCCTGCTTTTTTATCCAGTCTGAAACCCTGCGCCTTTTGATGGGGTCATTAAGCCCGTTCACATTCAGAGTTACTATTGAGAGATATGAGTTTAGTGTCATCATGATATCTATTCAGTCCTTGTTTTTGTGGACTGTTCCACTGAACTTCTTCTTAAAGGGGAATTTTAAGAGTCCCCCTTAAAATTTCTTGCAGAGCTGGTTTGGAGGTCACATATTCTTTTAGTTGCTGCCTGTCTTGGAAGCTCTTTATCTCTCCTTTTGAATGAGAGCCTTGCTGGATAAAGTATTCTTGGTTGCATGTTCTTCTCATTTAGGACCCTGAATATATCCTGCCAGCCCTTTCTGGCCTGCCAGGTCTCTGTGGAGAGGTCTGCTGTTACCCTAATACTCCTCCCCATAAAAGTCAGGGATTTCTTGTCTCTTGCTGCTTTAAGGATCTTCTCTTTATCTTTGGAATTTGCAAGCTTCACTATTAAATGTCGAGGTGTTGAACGGTTTTTATTGATTTTAGGGGGGGATCTCTCTATTTCCTGGATCTGAATGCCTGTTTCCCTCCCTTCCGATTAGGAAAGTTTTCAGCTAGAATTTGTTCAAATACATATTCTGGCCCTCTGTCCCTTTCGGCGCCCTCGGGAACCCCAATTAAACGTAGGTTTTTCTTCCTCAGGCTGTCGTTTATTTCCCTTAATCTATCTTCATGGTCTTTTAATTGTTTGTCTCTTTTTTCCTCAGTTTCCTCCCTCTTTGCTATCAACTTGTCTTCTATGTCACTCACTCGTTCTTCCACCTCGTTAACCCTCGTCGTTAGGACTTCTAGTTTGGATTGCATCTCATTCAATTGATTTTTAATTTCTGCCTGATTAGCTCTAAATTCTGCAGTCATGAAGTCTCTTGAGTCCTTTATACTTTTTTCTAGAGCCACCAGTAGCTGTATAATAGTGCTTCTGAATTGGCTTTCTGACATTGAATTGTAATCCAGATTTTGTAACTCTGTGGGGAGAGGACTGTTTCTGATTCTTTCTTTTGAGGTGAGGTTTTCCTTCTAGTCATTTTGCTCAGTGCAGAGTGGCCAAAAGCAAGTTGTATTGGGAAAAGAGAAAAAGAGAGGAGAGAAAGAAGGAAAGAAAAGACTCTCCCCCCTCCCCCCCCCCCTCCCCCCCCCCCCCCCCCTCCTCTCCACCCCCCTCCCTTCCCACCCTTTTTTTCCTTCCCAGTACACTCTCCTCCCCCTCCCCCAACAAAACCAAACAAAAACAAAAAACAAACAAAACAAAACAAAAAACCAAGGGGGAGTATCTTCTGATTCTGTGTACTTTAAGTCCCTCGACTTCCCCTGGAACTTGTCGTCTAGCTGGTCTTCTGGGGGAGGGGCCTGTTGTGCTGATTTTCAGGTGTTAGCACTTGGGGGAGCTGCTCTGCCCCTTGCCTGGTGCAGGGCTCAGTGGGGGTTGTTTACCCCGTGAGGCCCCAGGAGGAACAGCCCCAGTGGCGGGGCAGCTCTGGAAACCTGGATTCAGCCCCCGCAGGAACTCCGGAGCTCTCCGTCTGCAGGGCCTGGAGGCTCCGGGGCAGGGCCGCTGATCTGCTCAGCTCGGGGTAGGAGCGTCCTTGCTGTCCTGGGCCCTCCTGGCCTCTGCCTGTCCCTGGGGGAGGTCGGATCCTGGGTTCTGTCCCAGTGCTCCCGGGCCTGTGCTTTTGGGTTCGTGCTCCCGGCCGTGCAGCCCCCTCTCAGCGGAGCCGCCCCGGAGCCCCTCCGAGCTGCTCCCGGCTGCCCAGCCCCCTCCACACGGAGCCTCTTCCTCTGCCCGAGCCCCCTCGAGCTGCTCCCGCCCTGCAGCCCCCTCCGCGGAGCCGCAGCCTGAGCCCCTCCAAGCTGCTTCGGGTCCTGCCGTGCACGCTGCAGCCCTTAGGGAGCTTGGCCGCGGGGTGTGGGGCTCTCCCCGGGGCGCAGGTGTCTCTTAGTGTCCCCGGAGCCCGACGGCATCCCCGCCCTCCTGGGTCCTGCTCCAACTCCCTGGGAGCCCCTTTCCGCCCGGGGAAGGTTGGTGCAGCTCCTGCTTCTCCCGGGACGGGGCTCTCCTGTCCTGGGGACACTCGCCCCGGCCTCAGCCCGGCTCCTCGCGGGGCCCCTCCCCCTTGGATGCCTTTTGTTTCTTTATTTCTTTTTCCCCGTCTTCCTACATTGATAGAAGTGCGAACTCTTCTCATTGTAGCATTCCAGCTGGTCTCTTTAAATCTCAGGCCGAATTCACAGTTTTTCAGGAAAATTTGAAGGTTTTCTAGGTACTTTGGTAGGGACAGGTGATTTGGGGACCCTACTCTTCCGCCATCTTGCCCCTCCCTCTCTTCCTTCTTATCACATAAGAGTAGTTTCTGAATAGAATATGATTCCTGACAAAGTTTTTATAATCATTTCCATCTGTGTATTTTTTTTTACCCCAGGGCAAATGAACACTTTATATTAGAAACATATGTATCTCACATTCTATGCCTACTGAGAGTTGCTGAGGATAATCAATAAAATAAGAAGCATAAATTTTAACAAACCCTAGGTTAAGGGATCCCTGGGTGGCTCAGTGGTTTGGCGCCTGCCTTTGGCCCAGGACGTGATCCTGGAGTCCCCGGATCGAATCCCACATTGGGCTCCCTGCATGGAGCCTGCTTCTCCCTCTGCCTGTGTCTCTGCCTCTCTCTCTCTGTGTCTCTCATGAATAAATAAATAAAATCTTAAAAAAAAACCTAGATTAATGTGTAGTTCTTTTTAGATAAAAAATAAATTTTTAATATTGGGAAAAGACAATTGGACCCAAAAGCAGAATAAAAATGGATTCTTTCCCCTAATTCCTCTCCTGCCAGTTTATTTTCAGTTCTGCTTTTATGCAATATCTACATGAACCAGGGTAGCAGAATTTCTTTCCTTTAAAAAAATATTTTATTTATTTATTCATGAGAGACAGAGAGAGAGGCAGAGACATAGGCAAAGAGAAGCAGGCTCCCTGTGGGGAATTTGATGTGGGACTCTACCCCAGGACCCTGGATCATGCCCTGAGCTGAAGGCAGATTCTGAACTACTGAGCTATGCAGGCATCTCGGTAGCTCAAACCAGCTTATTCTAAATACAAAATAGGTTGGTAATAAGTTGCTAAATAAAATAAGTTAAGGTAGCTTCTGAATAGATGATGGAAGTCAAATTAATATTTGGTTTTTTGAGATGAGGTCCTTTTTATTTAACCTAAGTTTTCAAATGCATTTTGTAATAGGAATTTTTCATTTGATCCTAAGACTTGAGGTAAGACAACCTTCTATAAGGTAAACATACATTTTATAAACCAGGGAGAGGTTGGGCCTTTGAATAATAATAATGTTTTTCTCAAGAATATCAATGCAAGACAAACATGGTAAGTTTAATAAAATTGCCAGTATTGCTTTCCATCAATTCAATTAAGTTTGAAAATACAATTCTTAAGCATAAATTATGAGTTAACAATTATTCTAACATTATTACCAATCAATGTTAAATCTGCCAATTATTGCTACTTCATTGATTGAGTGATGGTATATTTTACTGAGGATAAAGATAAAGCCTCTCAAAAAACCTGATAATTCAATCTAATTCAATATTTATTTATTGAATGCCTACTGAGAATGTGCCAATACTCAAAGATGCTAGAGAAGTATGCAGTTTACAAGACATATGAAGCGGCAAAACTTTGTACCTATCCCTAAGTTAACACAATTTAGGAGAAATAAATATACCTTTAGATAAATATGTTTAAGTAAAACTATAAAATAGTAGATAAATACATCAACCAGAAACAATGGTTGATTATTTCAAAGGTAAGAGATCATTGTACCTTAAAGAGATGGTGAAACTTCAGAGATGTTGATAGATTCTTGGAGTTTTCTTAGGGAAAAGATCCTAGGCAGGGGAAGAATGGCATGAGAAAAGGTATAGAAGACATAATGTATAGAAAAGAATAAAAATGTTGACTAGAACTATGAATTCTTATATGTTAGACCAATAGGTAGACAGAACAGGTGAGCTAGAATATAGCTGCTATGGTCTGAATGTTCGTTTCTCTTCAAAATTCATTTTTAACTCTTCCTAATTCCTGATGTGATGCTATTAGGATATTGGACCTTTGGGAGTTTAAATCATGTTTAAATCATGATAGTGGAACCCACACAAATTTGGGATTAGTGCCTTGTAAAAGAAGTTCCAAGAGATGCCTGTGAGGACACAGAGAGAAGGCACTGGCCATGAACCAGGAAGAGGTTCCTCACCAGGTAATGAGACCATACTGGCACCTTGATCTTAGACTTCCAGCCTCCAAAACTTTGAAAAATAAGTTTTGGTTGTTTATAAGCTACCAAGTCTATGGTATTTTGTTATACCAGCCCAACTGGACTAAGACAAGTTAACTTTGAAAGCCAGGCTGAGGTTTTAACTTAATTCTATAGGGAATTTTAAAATGTCTGCACAGGGAAATTACATCATGAAAGTCAAATCCTGCTATAAACATACACCTTTAACTAATTAAACAGATTGAAACCCCACTCCCTTCATCATATTATTCTATTTTCCATTTTATAATTCCTACATATTTTGATTGGTGCTGACTAGGGACCTAAGTAAAAGTAGTCAGTGTGGTTGTTGAGAGACTGCCTCTTAGATCAGAATGATTGGGTTTCCATTCAGGCTCCACCAATTATTAGCAGAGTGATTTTAGCCAAATTACTTAATCTCATTGTGCCTCAATTTTGTTTGTATAGTGGAGGTAATAATATCTCATAGGGTGGTTATGTAGATTAGAATTCCAAGCTATTCAGAACAATTCTTAGGGTTTTAGAATGTGTGGCATATAGTAAGCACTTTATAAAGTTTAGCTATCATGTTTATTATTGAAGTCCCTTTGCCAGGAGTGCATGTGGTTGTTGGTGTTTACCAAGTGGTTTGAACCATGTAGTTAAAAATTCACTTTTTCAGTTGAAAGTCAAATTGAGAGAAGAGACCTTAAGTCTTACATCAGAGATGATATGTATTACAAATAAGTCAACTTGAAAATATACAGCAAATATTTCACTAAACTAAAATAAACCCAGAGAATATAGTCAATTCCCAGTTTAACTCAGCTGGGTTTTATACATATGTGGATGTTTAGTTTGATTCAATACTTTTATTATAAAAGGAATTTCTGCGGTTATCCAGCAGTATATATTTTTTAAAGATTTTATTTATTTATTCATGAGAAGCACAGAGAAAGTCAGAGACAGAGGCAGAGGGAGAAGCAGGCTCCATGCAGGGAGCCCAATGTGGGACTTGATTCCGTGACCGCGGGATCACACCCTGAGCCAAAGGCAGATGCCCAACCGCTGAGCCACCAAGGTGTCCAAATCCAGCAGTATTTATGAAGCACTGTGATATTCAAAACAAAGTGTGGGATTTCTTAAGGAGTCAGTTTCATTTTAAGTATCTTAACAATACCATAGGTCCAAATAGATGTTCTCCTATAAAAAAAAAAACTATAAAACACACTTTAAAGAAACACACTGATCCTAAAGTATGTTATTATTTTTTCCCAAATTAGTGATATAAAAGGGATCAACTGGATTTTTTTCTTATATATGAGAATATGTAAATCCAGAAAAAAAAATCCATGGCAGCCCGGGTGGCTCAGTGGTTTAGTGCCACCTTCATCCTAGGGCCTGATTCTGGAGACCTGGGATCAAGTCCCATGTCGGGCTCCATGCATGGAGCCTGCTTCTCCCTCTGCCTTTGTCTCTGCCTCTCTCTCTCTCTCTCTGTATCTCTCATGAATAAATAAATAAATAAAATCTTAAAAAATCCATTATATTCTTTGTTGAAAATTGAAGTCTGGGGATATTTAAGGCCTAAAAACCTCTTAATGGAAACTCATTACATGATTTTGAGCCAAGTATTCAAAGAGATTTCCTCAGTGCATAAGAAAATGTTATTAGCACAATAAATTCTTGTTTAGTTATTATGCAATATAATGTTACTTTTATAGAAGTGATAGGAACTCCTGAAAGTAAAATAATTACGAGGGTCATTTTTCTTAAGAATTCTGTGTTAGATTCCCAGAGTTAGGAGTCTTTATGTTCTGTCTCCCTTTCTGATATTTCCTACCCATTTCTTCTCCATTCCCTTCTATTCCCTTTCACTATTATTTATATTCCCCAAATGAATGAGAACATATAATGTTTGTCCTTCTCTGATTGACTTACTTCACTCAGCATAATACCCTCCAGTTCCATCCACTTTGAAGCAAATGGTGGGTATTTGTCATTTCTAGTGGCTGAGTAATATTCCATTGTATACATAAACCACATCTTCTTTATCCATTCATCTTTCGATGGACACTGAGGCTCTTTCCACAGTTTCGCTATTGTAGACATTGCTGCTACAAACATTGGGGTGCAGGTGTTCCGGCATTTCACTGCATCTGTATCTTTGGGGTAAATCCCCAGCAGTGCAATTGCTGGGTCATAGGGCAGGTCTATTTTTAACTCTTTGAGGACCCTCCACACAGATTTCCAGAGTGGCTGCACCAGTTCACATTCCCACCAACAGTGTAAGAGGGTTCACTTTTCTCCGCATCCTCTCCAACATTTGTAGTTTCCTGCCTTGTTAATTTTCCCCATTCTCACTGGTGTGAGGTGGTATCTCATTGTGGTTTTGGTTTGTATTTCCCTGATGGCAAGTGATGCAGAGCATTTCTCATGTGCATGTTGGCCATGTCTATGTCTTCCTGTGTGAGATTTCTCTTCATGTCTTTTGCCCATTTCATGATTGGATTGTTTGTTTCTTTGGTGTTGAGTTTAATAAGTTCTTTATAGATCTTGGAAACTAGCCCTTTATCTGATACGTCATTTGCAAATATCTTCTCCCATTCTGTAGGTTGTCTTTTAGTTTTGTTGACTGTATCCTTTGCTGTGCAAAAGCTTCTTATCTTGATGAAGTCCCAATAGTTCATTTTTGCTTTTGTTTCTTTTGCCTTTGTGGATGTATCTTGCAAGAAGTCACTGTGGCTGAGTTCAAAAAGGGTGTTGCCTGTGTTCTCCTCTAGGATTTTGATGGAATCTTTTCTCACATTTAGATCTTCCATCCATTTTGAGTTTATCTTTGGGGCACTTGACGGGATGAGCACTGGGTGTTATTCTGTATGTTGGCAAATTGAACACCAATAAAAAAAAATTTATTACTAAAAAGAAAAAAAGAATTCTGTGTTAGAAATGATAGTAACTATGAGACTGTCTTCTCTAGGATCCTCAACTCAGGTGTAGTGAACGAATTTTCACATGAAATAAAAATATGGTTTCCATTGCTACAGATGATGTTATAGATTCTACTATGTGCATCTGAAAGACACATACATTCAACTGCTTTACTCTTATAAAAATGAGTCTCGGGTAGTCCGGGTGGCTCAGTGGTTTAGCGCTGCCTTCAGCCCAGGGCGTGATCCTGGAGACCCGGGATTGAGTCCCACGTCAGGCTCCCTGCATGGAGCCTGCTTCTCCCTCTCCTCTGCCTGTGTCTCTGCCTCTCTCTCTCTCTCTCTCTCTTGTGTCTCTTAATAAATAAATAAAATCTTTTAAAAAAATGATTGGGTGACGGGCACTGAGGGGGGCACTTGACGGGATGAGCACTGGGTGATATGATATATGTTGGCAAATTGAACTCCAATTAAAAATAAGAAATAAAAAAAATGAGTCTCAATAATCATGTTTTTTTTTCTGGGTCATAGTGTCATGCTTCAAGTATCAGTGATATTAAAATATATACAGACACACATATGGTGGCTCAGAATCACCCGCAAATCCTTGTGAGGTTACTTGATTTTTTTGAACTTTGAATTTAATGACTTACTTCATTTACCATTATGTTCATGTTGTTAATTCTCCTTTTTAGAAATGAAGTCATTAGGCTCATTTGTGATCTTTAAGTCTCCATGTTAAAAAAAAAATTAAGTCAATGTATAAAGAAGACTGTGGACTTTCAGAGATACCATTCTAGAATCCTGACTTATGTTGATACACATATATTATTTGCTAACTTCCAACTTAGACTTTGTCTTCTTAATAGTATTTTAAATTTTTAAAATATGCCACTCTTATATTGTCACCTTAAACTATAACATGTTGTTGATTTAGTATTAAATAAATGAAAAGTGGTAATTATAAGTTTTTTAAGTAATTCGTACTATTGTATCAAAAATTATTTCATGTACTTATATTGACCATAAAATTTATTTCTTCTTTCCAAGTATCTTATGTGCTATTATATCCAAACATTTATTTCTAAACTGAAACATTGGTGCTATAGTGCTGTCAAATTATATCCATATAGGGACGCCTGGGTGGCTCAGTGGTTGAGTCTCTGCCTTTGGCTCAGCACATGATCCCAGAGTCCTAGGATCAAGTCCCACATTGGGCTTTACATGGAGGCTGCTTCTTTCTCTGCCTGTGTCTCTGCCTCTGTGTGTTTGTATATATGTGTGTGTGTGTGTCATGAATAAATAAAATATTTAAAAATTATATCCATATTTATGGATATAATCCATAACGCCATATGATTTCATTCATTTCACTCATGTGTAATTTGAGAAACAAAACAGATGAACATAGGGTAAGGGAAGGCAAAATAAATAAGACAAAAATTGAGAGGGAGGCAAACCATAAGAGACACTGAACTATAGGAAACAAACTGAGAGTTGCTGCAGGGGAGGGGATAGGAGGACGGGATAATGGGATGATGGGCATTAAAGAGGATACTTAATGTAATGAGCACTGAGTATTATATGTAATTGATGAATCACTAAATTCTACCTCTGGAACTAATAAAAAATAAAAAAAACAAAATTCAAAAAGAAATCTCAACAATCCCCAGTGCAAGCATGAGAGATAGTAGGTGCTAGATGATAGTAAATGATGCTAGAGAGATAGTAGGTAAAGATTCAGAAACTGGATTTAGCTAGACATTGCTTCTTCATCTTTTTTTAAAAGCAAATTTGACATAGCTAGGAGAAATTAGAGCAAGATAAATAATTCTATTGGTCATAAAGTGCTGAAAAGATGTCCCCTGGAATCCTTCTACTTCATAAAACACTTTTTTGCCCTGATACACACACCACACACACACACACACATATATATATATATATATATATATATATATATATATATATACTTTTTTTTCAAGTATACTCACTACTTGACTCAAAAGCATACTCCCTAGGTAATTACTGTATGAAGTATGGAGTATCTTTTAATGAGAGCTAATACAGCATGCCTACATTTAATGATGAGAGAAATAGCTATTAGGTTAAATTAAGATAGTGAAGATATGTAAGCACTTAACTCTGAATCTATCAGTTCTTTTCAGCTCAACTCCTTTGAACAACATTCATAAATCACTTATGTTGTGGTACATGTCATGTTAGTTACTAGAAAAGCAAACACTACCAAAACATGGCTGCTTCCCTTTAGAAATGTGGGAGAACCACTTTAAGTGTGTATATATTTCAAGAAACCATAATATCAGTAAGAATCAAGAAAGGTCTTCTACTTTGAAGACCAAAGGCAAGAGGGCAATACAATTTTATTAATTTTGTAATATTTATTATTAAATAATTATCTTGTGGAAACTTAATACTAACAGAGAGAAAAAGAAATATCTGTATGTCTTAGACATGATGTCATATAACTAAATATGATGAGAGAGAATGAGTAAGCCTAGGAAGAAATTCCCAATAGAGATCCCATAACCAGGTCTTTGAAAAACTAAGTGATTACAACAGGCCAAACAACAAAATTATTTCACCTATTACACTTCTTAAACCATGGACATACTGACAATACAGAAGAAAAGAGTTAATTTCAATATTGCCAGAATTAAGTGTCATTAAAATGAAAGACTCTGGGGCAGCCTGGGTGGCTCAGAGGTTTAGCGCTGCCTTCAGCCCAGGGCACGATCCTGGAGACCCGAGATGGAGTCCCACGTCAGGCTCCCTGCATGGAGCTTGCTTTTCCCTCTGCCTGTGTTTCTGCCCCCCCCTTTCTGTCTCTCTCTCTTTCTCTCTCTCTCTCTCTCTCATAAATAAAAATAAAAATCTTTAAAAACAATGAAAGACTCTGGAAGGTTTCATGAACATAAGTGATTTATAGTAAGAGTTGAAAGTTATAAGAAAGTGGGCATGAAGCACATACCCATGGGGAAAACCAAATGAAATCTGAAAAATAATGTAATAATAGAGCAGAAATAAAGAGGTGATGCAAAGAATTAAGGTTTCTGTCTGCCAAACTTTGATAATAATGTGCCTAGATGTCCCCAGAGTTTCTGCTCTGTGAGTATACAGTTAAAGCTCTGATTGGCTTTACAAGAAAATCTAATTCCTTATATAATTCCACAACAGTGAATTATGTTGCCTTTCGAGCATCTGGGACAAGACGACACCAAACAGAATAGATTTGTGCACATGTTAATCTATTGGTGAGGAGGAAACTATCACTTGGCGTGGGCATAGGGCAAATAACAGTACCACTCTATATTTTAATAGGGACAAGATAAAGAAGAGGATATAGTGATCCAGGGTTCAGTACGCTTCATTCTGTTTCAGCTAGAGGGACCTGATTTGGGGAACATGCACTATAAGGGGTGTGTGTGTGCTTGTACAAGTATGTGTACCTGTATGTGTTTTTCATTTTGACAGCTAGAAACTATTCTTCGCGCTGAACTACATACTCGCACAACCAGCTGGAACTTTAACTATGCCTCTAGTAATCAAGGATTTTTGTTGTTTTTCCATGAAAACACTTGAAATAGTTTTTTTTATGTGTATTTAGATTGGGGTCAATTTCATAATTTTAATCATGTGTTCATTGGTCTTTAGGAGGTGAATATGTGTGTACAGAAGTCTTAGAAAAAATAGATCACTGTTATTCAGTAACTAGCACTGGAAACAAATACATTACTTTGACTTTATCTGTAATGTCTACTTCTGTTCCACACATAGTAATGAATATATTAGTCTGACTTCATCTGTAATGTCTACTTGTATACACAGTAATAATATTAAGCCCTTAGCTTTGAACCCCATTATAAAGAATTCATTATCATGATCATTTTTATATATTTTTGTCAAATTACAACCCTTATATTTGAATGCAGGGTACACTCTCAACAAATCAGAAGTAGAGTAACAAGAGTTCTCTAACTGAAATTGTTCCCTTTTGTATCATTCAAGTTTTTGTCATAAAGGAGATTTCATATATATATTTCATTTATATATATGAAAGGAGATTTGCCTTTCTGTGTACACATGATACTTCCATGTCTGGTCTGGGCTGAGCCTGAAGTCAGCAAGGGAGAGAAAACAGAAGTGTAAAAAGAAATTGGAAACTGCAAGAATTGACTGACTCTCACAAGTGTGCACTGATATCTGCATGAGTACCTTACCCATCACTTTGAGGCTTTCAATTTTGACATTTTTTTTTCTTTTGTCAAGTCTTTGCTTAAATTCCAGTTAGTTAAAATACAGTGTGATATTAGTTTCAGGTGTAGAATTTAGTGATTCATCATTTACATACAACACCCAGTGCTCATCACACATTCCCTCCTTAATACCCACCACCCATTTAACCGTGAAGAAGCTGATGTTCCTCATTACAAAACTAAACACACATCTGGTCTAGGAATCAGATAATCTGATGGAGGAGATCCCATGGAAACTGAAAGGGCTGCTATCTCATGCCAATGAGATGAGTCAGCAGATAAGAAACTGCAAGCATGGATTGCAACAGCCCTTCATGTCCTAAATTGATCTCCTGAGCCTTCAAATCCTGTGTGAAATATTGTGTGTATGTGTGTGTGCGGTACAAATACTCCTTGAACTGCAGAGAAAAGAGTTCTGAAAGACATAGTTCTAGCCTAGCTAAATAGACACAATACAAATCACTACACTTGTACTTTGCAGGGGAAAAAAGGTCAATAATGTGAAAACAAGTTGACATAGTTACAATCAGTGTTGTCTTTTATGGATCATTATATATTTAGATCAGTATACATTCAGCACTATTTCCTAGAATTTCCTTATCTCAAGTTCTGGAAAATTTTAAGATCGTAGGGTATTTGTATCACAAATGATGTGAAATATCATCTACTATAAACACTCCTTTGATGTTTCAGTGTTCACTAAAATGCAGTGATACATCATCACCCAGCCTCTGCATTAGCACCTTTACAAGGAAGCTCACTCTCTTTTTTTGAACTGATACAATAGTTTGAAAATTCTTCTTTACTTTGAGTATATATTTTTCACTCTTTATCCTTCACTAGTTAACCCTGTTTACCCTCTGGAATCTTAAAAATCAAACTTTTTTCTTTCTCTTCCACACAATAACTTTTTAAGTATTTTATTGTTCAAAAGATTTATTTTTTTGAGAGGAAGGAGGGGGCAAGGGAGGAGGAGAGGTCTTAAGCAGACTGTACACAACCCTGAGATCATGACCATGAGATCATGACCTGGGCAGAAACCAAAAGTCATACACTTAACTCACTGCATCACCCAGGTGTCCCAATTTCAAGTATTTTAAAGCAATTTCTAGAAGTCTTTTATGGTTTGCCTCCCTCTCTTTTATCCCCCCTTCTCCTATGTTCATCTGTTTTGTGATGAGCACTGGGTGTTTATGTAAGTGATGAATCACTAAATTCTAGTCTTGAAACCAAAATTTCACTATATGTTACCTAACTAGAATTTAAGAAAAATTTGAAAAAAATATAGAAAACATTTAGTCATAAATCAAAAAATTAAATGAAAGTATATTTTCTCTCAAAAAAATTAAACAGTTTTTAGGACTCTTCAAAACTCCGCTATTCTAAGCATCCACAATTCTTTGAAATATTTTTATAACACTTTGCTCAGAATAGGCACTCATCATAGAGTCAGGTTCTCTCTGATTTTTGCTGCTTTCATAATTCTCTTTATCACTGTGCCCTTTGAGGTTCCATTTCCTAAGGTATGTATCCCTGATAGAAGTAAAAATATATCAGTTGTTTGTCTTTCTATTTCCCAATCTAATGGGGCTCATACTGAAGCATTTTTACAATCTTGGGATCACTTCAGGTAGGAAAGCATAGTGACAAAATATAAAGAATGTTGCTTTGGAGTCAGGAATTTTAGTTGGAATTCTGGCTTTGCAACTTACTGGTTATGTGATCTTAAATAAAGATCTAATATACAGTCTCAGTTCAAATTGGAAATAATTTTACCTACTTAACAGGAATATTGTGAAAAATAGATGAGATCAGATAGTGATGAACATGGCATAGGCCCTTGAATATGGTAAGCATCTGGAGCAATTATGAGCTAGCACATAAACCAATGGAAAACTTTTCATAAAGACCTGCCCCATTAAAAAATAATAATTTTAGATAAGTAAATCTTATCCTTTTCTAGTCAAAACTTTTTTCTATATTTTTCATATTGAGGAATACATTTCTAAAATATGTACTGATTTATTAAAAATACTGACACTTACAACATCAAGTCATTATTCTGGCAACTGTAAATAAACAAAGAACAGAAAGAAAGGATGTCATAACTTTGCAAAGCTTGCAAAGCTTATGTTCTAGTGAATAGATGGTTGGAGGAGGGACTATATGAAATGATTAAGTAAACAAATATATAAGAAAGTATACAATGTGACAAGCTTTTTAAAGAATCAATGCTCAAACAAAACAACAAAAAAAGAAAAACCAAAAGATGAAAAGAAATAATGCTCAAAGAAGACCATTCAGACAAGACGATAATTGAGTGAGATCTGAAAATGGAAAGGAACATTCTGGGAGAAAGTAGCATGAGCTAGAGAGATCAATAGAGACCAGACAATGCATGGCCTTTCAGGTTGTGTTAAATGATAAAAATAATCAATTGATCTTTAACAAATGAACAAGAGAAATGCAATGGAGCAAAGATAGTCTTTTTGACAAATGGTGCTGGAACAACTGGATGTCCACGCACCAAAAAATGAGTCCAGATAAAGATCTTAAAACATTCACAAAATAATGATTAAAAATGGGGGATGCCTGGGTGGCACAGTTGGTTAAGCCTCTGACTCTTGGTTTCAGCTCAGGTCATGATCTCAGGGTCTTGAGATGGACCCCATCATCAGGCTCCATGCTTAGCATGGCGTCAGGTTGGGATCCCTCTTCACCCACTTCCCTCCCCACTAAAATAAATAAATAATCCATAACAAATAATTCAAAATGGATCACATATCTAAAAGTAAATCACAAATATAAAACTCCCAGAAGATAACATGAGAAATCCTAGATGACCTTGAATTTGATGATGACTTTGTAGACGTAACACCAGAGGAATGATCCATGAAAGAAATAACTGATAAAATGAACTTCATTAGAATTAAAAACTTCGGGCAGCCCGGGTGGCTCAGCGGTTTAGTGCTGCCTTCAGCCCAGGGTGCGATCCTGGAGACCTGGGATCGAGTCCCACGTCAGGCTCCCTGCATGGAGCCTGCTTCTCCCTTTTCCTGTGTCTCTGCCTCTCTCTCTCTCTCTCTCTCATAAATAAATAGAATCTTAAAAAAGAATTAAAAACTTCTATTCTGCAAAGATATGCAAAAGATATCAAGAGTATGAGAAAAAAGTCACAATCTAGAAGTAAATATTTGTAAAGAAACATCTGACGAAGAAATGTTATCCAATAAAAAAATCATTTAAAAATAAAAAAAGAAATGTTAGCCAAAATATATAAAGAACTCTTAAAACTCAACAATAAGGAAATAAACAAACATTAAATGTGGGCCAAACACCTTAACAGATACTTCACCAAAAAAAAAAAAGATACACCAATGGTAAATAAACATAAAATCACATCATGCATCATCAAGGAAATAAAAATTAAACCAGTGAAATACCATTTTACACCTATTTTAATGGTCAAAATCTGGAATACTGATATATCAAATTCTGGTGGGGATAGGGAGCAACAAGAACTTTCATTCATTGCTGATGGGAATACAAAATGGTTTGGCTACTTCGGAAGACAGTTAGCAGTTTCTTACAAAACTAAACTACACTTACCATACAATCCAGCAGTCACACTCGTTGTTATTTACCAAAAGGATTTGAAAACTTGTGTTCACACAAGAATCAGCACATGGATGTATATAGTAGATTTATTCATTATTTTCAAAACTTGGAAGCAAAGGAAGATATACTTTAGTAGGTAAATGGATAAACAAACTTTGATATATACAGACAATGGAATATTACTTAGTGCTTCAAAGAAATGACCTATTGACACATGAAAAGACATGGGGGGAATGTAAATGCAAATTGCTAAGTGAAAAAAGCTAGTATGAAAAGCCTACATACTGTATAATTTCTACTGTATGACATTCTGGAAAATTCAAAACTATGGAGATAGTAAAAAGTTCAGTGAATGCTAAAGGTTGAGAATGAGGGAAAGAGTGAATCGGTAGCATGCAGAGAATACTTTGGCAGTGAAAATACTCTGTATGATACTATAGATGTATGTCATATATTTGTCCAAACCCATAGAATGTACAACACCAAGTGTGAACCATAATGTAAACTATGGAGTTTTGGTGATCATGATGTATCAACATTGGTTTATCGATTGTGACAAATACACCATTCTGGTGAGTGATGTTGATAATGGGGGGGATGTTGTGTTGGGGCTGAGGGTAAGCAGAGGAATCTCTGTATCTTCCACTCAATTCTGCCATGGATGTAAAACTAATCTAAAAAGCTAATCATCCTTTCTGTTGTATGTGGCTTATGTTTTGAAAATGTTGGGTGAGCTGACAATTTAGACTGAGACTCAGCTTTACTGAATAAAAGGATGTCATCAACAAATTGGGAGGATTGGAGGGAAAAGAGTAGGGGTCCTTCTTTCATCTGGTCCCCCAAAATTACATAGATAACTTTTTGTATATTTTTTATTGGAGTTTGATTTGCCAACATATAGTATAACATCCAGTGCTCATCCCGTCAAGTGCCCCCCCCTCAGTGCCTGTCACCCAGTCACCCTATTCCCCTGCCTAGCTCCCCTTTCACTACCCCTTGCTCATTTCCCATAGTTAGGAGTCTCTCATGTCCTGTCACCCTCTCTGATTTTTCCCACTCATTTTCTCTCTTTTCCCCTTTAATCCCTTTCACTATTTTTTTATATTCACCGAATGAATGAAACCATATAATGTCTGTCCTTCTCTGATTGACTTACTTCACTCAGCATAATACCTTCCAATTATATCCACGTTGAAGTAAATAGTGGGTATTTGTCGTTTCTAATGGCTGAGTAATACTCCATTGTATACATAAACCACATCTTCTTTATCCATTCATCTTTCGATGGACACTGAGGCTCCTTCCACAGTTTGGCTATTATGGACATTGCTGCTAGAAACATCGGGGTTTAGGTGTCCCCCGTTTCATTGCATCTGTATCTTTGGGGTAAATCCCCAGCAGTGCAATTACTGGGTCGTAAGGCAGATCTATATTTTAACTCTTTGAGGAACCTCCACACAGTTTTCCAGAGTGGCTGCACCAGTTCACATTCCCACCAACAGTGCAAGGGGGTTCCCCTTTCTCCACATCCTCTCCAACATTTGTTGTTTCCTGTCTTGTTAATTTTCACCATTCTCACTGGGTGAGGTGGTATCTCATTGTGGTTTTGATTTGTATTTCCCTGATGGCAAGTGATCCGGGGCATTTCCTCTTGTGCTTCTTGGCCATGTGTATGTCTTCTTTGGTAAAATTGTTGATCATGTCTTTGCCCACTTCAAGATTGGATTGTTTCTTTCTTTGCTGTTGAGTTTAATAAGTCTTTATAGATCTTGGATACTAGCCCTTTACCTGATAGGTCATTTGCAAATATCTTCTCCCATTCTGTAGGTTGTCTTTTAGTTTTGTTGACTGTTTCTTTTGCTGTAAAGAGCTTTTGATCATGATAGAGTCCCAATAGTTCATTTTTGCTTTTGTTTCTCTTGCCTTCATACCACCTCACACCAGTGAGAATGGAGAAAGTTAACAAGACAGGAAACAACAAATGTTGGAGAGGATGTGGAGAAAGGGGAACCCTCTTGCACTGTTGGTGGGAATGTGAACTGGTATAGCCACTCTGGAAAACTGTGTGGAGGTTCCTCCAAGAGTGAAAAATAGATCTGCCCTATGAACCAGCAATTGCACTGCTGGGGATTTACCCCAAATATACAGATGCAGTGAAATGCCGGAACACCTGCACCCCAATGTTTGTAGCAGCAATGTCCACAATAGCGAAACTGTGGAAAGAGCCTCAGTGTCCATCGAAAGATGACTGGATAAAGAAGATGTGGTTTATGTATACAATGGAATATTACCCAGCTATTAGAAATGACAAATACCCACTATTTGATTTGATGTGGAGGGACCTGGAGGGTATTATGCTGAGTGAAATAAGTCAATTGGAAAAGGACAAACATTATATGGTCTAATTCATTTGGAGAATATAAAAATTAGTGAACGGGAATAAAGGAAAAGGAGAGAAAATGAGTGAAAATATCAGTGAGGGTGACAAAACATGAGAGACACCTAACTCTAGGAAATGAACAAGGGGTAGTGGAAGGGGAAGTAGGCGGGGGTTGGGGTGACTGGGTGATGGGCACTGAGGGGGGCATATGCTATATGTTGGCAAATTGAACTCCAATTAAATTTTTTTTTTAATAAAAAGGCCATTCCACTATCCCATCAAGCCAGCTGTTTCAGGATGGTGGGAATCATGTAAGACTAGTGAGTTCCATTTTCATGGGTCCATTGCCATACTTTATTTGCTCAAAAGTTAGTTCCTTGACCAAAAATGATACTGTGTGGAATACTATAATGGTACATAAAGCGCCATCAAGTCCACATCTAGTAGATTTTGCAGAAGCACTACATGTAGGAAAGGCAACTACAGATACAGAGTATTTATTCCCATAGGGATGAAACACTGTTCCTTCCATGATAGAAGTGGTTCAATGTCATTAGCCTTCTGCAGGTAATTGTCTGATTATCTCAAGGAAATGGTCCATATTGGAGATGGTGTTGGTCTCTGCTGCTGGCAGCTTGGGCATTCAGTGGTGATTGTAGTCAGGTTAACCTAAGTGAGCTGAAATCCATGTTGCTGAGCTCATGCATAACTTCCACCCTTCCATTATGGCCATTGTTATAAGCTCATTGGATAGTGACAGAAGCTGGGGTAAAGTCTACTATCCTCAGAAAGTGTCATCCTATTCAGTTGATTATTAAAAATTCTCTTCTACTGAAGTCAGTCATTAGTAGCTTTCAAATGGGATACAAAGATCTTCATTTTGTTGTTTTTCCCACTCAGAGATGTCTAGTCACCTATCTTTACCCTATACCTCCTTGTTACCAATTTTCCAACTTTTTTCCCAAGTCTCTCTCCATCCAGCCAGATCATTGACCCCAGCCCATAAATTTGTATACATTCATGCCTCTTGCAATTTCTCTTCCATAAAAATTAAAAACCAAGTGCAAAGCTCAAAGTTATGCCCACCTAGAGAATTTCTTTTCAACACTGTCCTTAAGAGATGTCTCAGAAAGGAGCTTTAGTATTACAGCTGTTCACTTTCAGGTGGTTCCTGCATATTATACACAACTATCTGTAAATCAAGCCTGTGTTTTTTCTTGTAAGGAACTTTGCATGATGATATAAGTGTGGGCTGAGTGACAGAAGTTAATGTAGCAGGACAGGGTGAGGAGTACGCATTAGAGTCACTGTATGATATAACTTAATTGTGCTCCCAAGGGCTGTGAAATCCTGATATTGTATACATCACTTCTATTTGAGGATTGAGTGCTGCTATGCACAACAAACTTTATGGCTAGATGGGTCATATAATACCCAGTTCATGATGGGCAACTCAGCATGATAAATGGGCAGCCTATGACCAAATATTATCTCCAAAAAGACTTAATAACAAACCAAAAGCTGTTTCTCAAAAAAAAGCCATTATTCACAAACAATAACAGGAGTTTACTCCAAAATCCTAAGAATATACTCAGTGATTCATTGACAGTGGCCTGCCAGAACTCCAAAAATCACCTCTATCTGCCACTGATATCTCAAGCACCGTTGGATCTTTGGGATCATATGGCCCAAATGGCAGAGAAGTTTTCAAGACAGCCTGAACCTATTGGAAAGCCTTCTCTTGTCCTGGACCCCACTGAAAACTAGGAGATTTCATGTCACTGGTAAATGCACCAGAATATCACACCCCAATCAAGAACATACTGCCTCCAGGAAGCCTGGGTGGCTCAGTGGTTGAGCATCTCCCTTCGTCTCAGTGTGTGATCCTAGGATCTGGGATCAAGTCCCACATCAGCTTCCTGTGAGGAGCCTGCTTCTCCCTCTGCCTATGTCGCTGCCTCTCTCTCTCCATGTGTCTCATGAATAAATAAATCAATAAATAAATATTTTTAAAAAAGAATATACTGCCTCCAATATCCAAAGAGGCCCACTAGGAATTGTGTTTATTTTGTTGTTGTTGTTGTACAAGGATAAGATTACAATCTATCCTTTACCTTAGAAGCTATACCTCAACATGCCCCATACCACTGAACTTCTATATGTTTCACTGAGGTTAAATGCCTTTAAACTTTTTTAACATATCACTTTTTATTAATAGAATTTTCAAAAGCAGTTTTAAGTTTGTAGCAAAATTCAGGGAAAGTTACAGAGATTTCCCATACAACTCTTGCCCCTACACATGCATAGTCTCTCCCATTATCAAATTCACCACCAGAGCAGTACAATTGTTAAAATCAATGAACCTATGCCCCTGAATTTTTAACAGATGTATTTTCCACTTATAACATAAAGGAAGCCTTAAAAATAAGTCTGGCACATTTGTACCTCTTGCTTACTGGGTCTAATTTGTGTTGTGTCATCAGTATAATGAACCAGTGTTATGTCTTGTGAAAGGGAAAGGTGATCAAGTCCATAACATTCCTATGATGACATTAGGCTGAAGAGTTGATATACTCCTGAGGCAGGACAGTGAGATTGTATTGATGGCTTTGTAAGCTAAAGGACAACTGCTTCTGGTGGTCTTTATGGAGAAAAAAGCATTTGCCACATCAAGAACTGCATACAAGGTGCCTACGGATATGGTAATTTGCTCAATCAATAAAACCACATCTGGAGGGGGGAGGAGCAAGATGGCGGAAGAGTAGGGTCTCCAAATCACCTGTCTCCACCAAATTACCTAGAAAACCTTCCAATCATCCTGAAAATCTATGAATTCGGCCTGAGAATTAAAGAGAGAACACCTGGAATGCAACAGTGAGAAGAGTTTGCGCTTCTATCAAGGTAGGAAGACGGGGAAAAAGAAGTAAAGAAACAAAGGCCTCCAAGGGGGAGGGGCCCCGCGAGGAGCCGGGCTGAGGCCGGGGCGAGGTCCCCAGGACAGGAGAGCCCCGTCCCGGAGACGCAGGAGCTGCACCGACCTTCCCGGGCGGAAAGGGGTCGTGGGGAGTGGAGCAGGACCCAGGAGGGCGGGATGCCCTCGGGTCCCTGGGACAGTAACAGAGCAACTGCGCGCCCAGGAGAGTGCGCCGAGCTCCCTAAGGGCTGCAGCGCGCACGGCGGGACCCGGAGCAGCTCGGAGGGGCTCGGGCGGCGGCTCCGCGGAGGGGGCTGCACCGCCGGAGCGGAATCCACCAGCGCAGGCCCGGAGCACAGGCGCCGGACACAGCCCAGGATCCCGCCTCCCCCGGGACAGGCAGAGGCCGGAGGGCCCAGGACAGCAAGGACGCTCCTGCCCCAGCTGAGCAGATCAGCGGCCCCGCCCCGGAGCCTCCAGGCCCTGCAGACGGAGTTCCTGCCGGAGCTGAATCCAGGTTTCCAGAGCTGCCCCGCCACTGGGGCTGTTCCTCCTGCGGCCTCACGGGTAAACAACCCCCACTGAGCCCTGCACCAGGCAGGGGCACAGCAGCTCCCCCAACTGCTAACACCTGAAAATCAGCACAACAGGCCCCTCCCCCAGAACACCAGCTAGACGACAACTTCCAGGAGAAGCCAAGGGACTTAAAGTACACAGAATCAGAAGATACTCCCCGGTGGTTCTTTTTTTTTGTTTTGTTTTGTTTTGTTTTGTTTTGCTTTTTGATTTGTTTCCTTCCCCACCCCCTTTTTTTCTCCTTTCTTTTTCTTTCTTTCTCTTTTTTTTTTCTTTTTTTCTTCCTTTTTTTTTCTCTTTCTCTTTTCTTTCCTTCTTTCTTCCTCTCTTTTTCTCTTTTTCCCAATACAACTTGTTTTGGCCACTCTGCACTGAGCAAAATGACTAGAAGGAAAACCTCACCTCAAAAGAAAGAATCAGAAACAGTCCTCTCTCCCACAGAGTTACAAAATCTGGATTACAATTCAATGTCAGAAAGCCAATTCAGAAGCACTATTATACAGCTACTGGTGGCTCTAGAAAAAAGCATAAAGGACTCAAGAGACTTCATGACTGCAGAATTTAGAGCTAATCAGGCAGAAATTAAAAATCAATTGAATGAGATGCAATCCAAACTAGAAGTCCTAACGACGAGGGTTAACGAGGTGGAAGAACGAGTGAGTGACATAGAAGACAAGTTGATAGCAAAGAGGGAAACTGAGGAAAAAAGACAAACAATTAAAAGACCATGAAGATAGATTAAGGGAAATAAACGACAGCCTGAGGAAGAAAAACCTACGTTTAATTGGGGTTCCCGAGGGCGCCGAAAGGGACAGAGGGCCAGAATATGTATTTGAACAAATCTAGCTGAAAACTTTCCTAATCTGGGAAGGGAAACAGGCATTCAGATCCAGGAAATAGAGAGATCCCCCCCTAAAATCAATAAAAACCGTTCAACACCTCGACATTTAATAGTGAAGCTTGCAAATTCCAAAGATAAAGAAAGATCCTTAAAGCAGCAAGAGACAAGAAATCCCTGACTTTTATGGGGAGGAGTATTAGGGTAACAGCAGACC
Organism: Canis lupus familiaris; assembly: GCF_011100685.1. Lineage (NCBI taxonomy): Eukaryota > Metazoa > Chordata > Mammalia > Carnivora > Canidae > Canis > Canis lupus. Next base: position 51,970 of record NW_023330980.1, read on the forward strand.
TCTCCACAGAGACCTGGCAGGCCAGAAAGGGCTGGCAGGATATATTCAGGGTCCTAAATGAGAAGAACATGCAACCAAGAATACTTTATCCAGCAAGGCTCTCATTCAAAATGGAAGGAGAGATAAAGAGCTTCCAAGACAGGCAGCAACTAAAAGAATATGTGACCTCCAAACCAGCTCTGCAAGAAATTTTAAGGGGGACTCTTAAAATTCCCCTTTAAGAAGAAGTTCAGTGGAACAGTCCACAAAAACAAGGACTGAATAGATATCATGATGACACTAAACTCATATCTCTCAATAGTAACTCTGAATGTGAACGGGCTTAATGACCCCATCAAAAGGCGCAGGGTTTCAGACTGGATAAAAAAGCAGGACCCATCTATTTGCTGTCTACAAGAGACTCATTTTAGACAGAAGGACACCTACAGCCTGAAAATAAAAGGTTGGAGAACCATTTACCATTCGAATGGTCCTCAAAAGAAAGCAGGGGTAGCCATCCTTATATCAGATAAACTAAAATTTACCCCAAAGACTGTAGTGAGAGATGAAGAGGGACACTATATCATACTTAAAGGATCTATTCAACAAGAGGACTTAACAATCCTCAATATATATGCCCCGAATGTGGGAGCTGCCAAATATATAATCAATTATTAACCAAAGTGAAGAAATACTTAGATAATAATACACTTATACTTGGTGACTTCAATCTAGCTCTTTCTACTCGATAGGTCTTCTAAGCACAACATCTCCAAAGAAACGAGAGCTTTAAATGATACACTGGACCAGATGGATTTCACAGATATCTACAGAACTTTACATCCAAACTCAACTGAATACACATTCTTCTCAAGCGCACATGGAACTTTCTCCAGAATAGACCACATATTGGGTCACAAATCGGGTCTGAACCGATACCAAAAGATTGGGATTGTCCCCTGCATATTCTCAGACCATAATGCCTTGAAATTAGAACTAAATCACAACAAGAAGTTTGGAAGGACCTCAAACACGTGGAGGTTAAGGACCATCCTGCTAAAAGATGAAAGGGTCAACCAGGAAATTAAGGAAGAATTAAAAAGATTCATGGAAACTAATGAGAATGAAGATACAACCGTTCAAAATCTTTGGGATGCAGCAAAAGCAGTCCTAAGGGGGAAATACATCGCAATACAAGCATCCATTCAAAAACTGGAAAGAACTCAAATACAAAAGCTAACCTTACACATAAAGGAGCTAGAGAAAAAACAGCAATAGATCCTACACCCAAGAGAAGAAGGGAGTTAATAAAGATTCGAGCAGAACTCAACGAAATCGAGACCAGAAGAACTGTGGAACAGATCAACAGAACCAGGAGTTGGTTCTTTGAAAGAATTAATAAGATAGATAAACCATTAGCCAGCCTTATTAAAAAGAAGAGAGAGAAGACTCAAATTAATAAAATCATGAATGAGAAAGGAGAGATCACTACCAACACCAAGGAAATACAAACGATTTTAAAAACATATTATGAACAGCTATACGCCAATAAATTAGGCAATCTAGAAGAAATGGACGCATTCCTGGAAAGCCACAAACTACCAAAACTGGAACAGGAAGAAATAGAAAACCTGAACAGGCCAATAACCAGGGAGGAAATTGAAGCAGTCATCAAAAACCTCCCAAGACACAAGAGTCCAGGGCCAGATGGCTTCCCAGGGGAATTTTCAAACGTTTAAAGAAGAAACCATACCTATTCTCCTAAAGCTGTTTGGAAAGATAGAAAGAGATGGAGTACTTCCAAATTCGTTCTATGAGGCCAGCATCACCTTAATTCCAAAACCAGACAAAGACCCCACCAAAAAGGAGAATTACAGACCAATATCCCTGATGAACATGGATGCAAAAATTCTCAACAAGATACTGGCCAATAGGATCCAACAGTACATTAAGAAAATTATTCACCATGACCAAGTAGGATTTATCCCTGGGACACAAGGCTGGTTCAACACCCGTAAAACAATCAATGTGATTCATCATATCAGCAAGAGAAAAACCAAGAACCATATGATCCTCTCATTGGATGCAGAGAAAGCATTTGACAAAATACAGCATCCATTCCTGATCAAAACTCTTCAGAGTGTAGGGATAGAGGGAACATTCCTCGACATCTTAAAAGCCATCTATGAAAAGCCCACAGCAAATATCATTCTCAATGGGGAAGCACTGGGAGCCTTTCCCCTAAGATCAGGAACAAGACAGGGATGTCCACTCTCACCACTGCTGTTCAACATAGTACTGGAAGTCCTAGCCTCAGCAATCAGA
>NW_023330981.1:0-54188 GCF_011100685.1 Canis lupus familiaris
ACTCTTGTGGTAACATCAACCTTTCATGCAGGAGGAGCAAGGAGGATTTGTTAAAGGGGGGTGCAAGAGATTTTGCCGGAACTCCTTAAGTGCTTTTAAAGCAAACATTTAAATCACTGCAAGAGACACTCGGTTTTTTAAATTGGGGCTTTCCATTTTACTGTTCATTGGATGTTTATTCATAAGCATGCAGGAGTTAGAAGATTTTCTTCAAACTCTTACTTAATGCTTGGCCAGTGCCAACTGTGAACCTACTCCTTGCTATAAGAATATAAATGTAAAGAAAATCGAATAATTCTTGAAGATCATGGAGCTGCCCCTGGGAAGGGAGTTTGAAAACGTTTGCCTTTGGTAACTGAAAAGAATGGTGTTTTAATGTACTATGATTTTCTCCATTTGAAATTAGAAGCAGCCACGGAGGGAAAAAGTGAAAGCAGAGGAACTGGAAAAACAAAAGTAGGAAAGGATTTATTCATCTTAGCACAATGACTAGAGCCAGACTGAATCATTCTTCCTTTGCATAAACATTCTAGAGTTGTAAGAATAGCTTATACCCCCAACGCCAACTTGAAGGAAAAGGAAAAGAGGTTAACTTCTGTAAAATAATGAGCTTGTTACTAGTTTTCCATTACACCTGAACACAGGTTCATGTATGAATTCAGTAAATTATTTTCTAGCAGTTTGCAAAACAGGATGTTTTTAAAAGCTGAAATCAACTAGCGCGGGTCTATGCGGACCTTCATGAGTAATAAGGTTTGTATATAAACTATATAAAATAACAATACTTGCTACCAATAGGGCAGCTAAAATCCTGAGTTTTAGACGAACTTTGAGAGACTATCAATTATAGGTTCAAAGGGATCCCTGCTTTCTAGGCTGTGGGGAAACCAGGGGACTCAGCATCAGAAAGAAAAAAAGAATGGAAGTGTGCAGGAGCCATGTGTATACTTGACCCTTTCAGAACAGACTTTTGACTAATGAATGATTCCCCATTACAGCATGAAGAGCAACAAACAATGCCACAAAGCACAGGTCCACAAGTGGACCCATCAAACTACCAGTTTCCTTTCTGGAAGGCAATTAGAACCAAAACACACACACCACACAAAAAAAAAAAAAAATCACAGAGCCTCTGAGTGAACATCCAGGGGTTCTTAGATTTATCAAAGGGAAAATACCCTACAGAGAGAGGGAAAAAATACAGGTCATTCTTGAACTATTATAAAATCTATTGATTTAAATCAGTAGATTTAATTTAATAGATCTATTAAAATCAGTAGATTTTATAATAATTTTTAGATGTTTTCTATCCCTAGCTGGTACCAAAGGATATATTGTAAGCACTTCATAAATCTCCCATTTCCGTTAAACCATTTTCAGTAGAGGAGCAAACTACCATGGCTTCTAGGTTTATTCTCTTATAACCACTGTGGCCTCTGTCTCCCCATGCTTATAAGGGACACACTGGCGGGTGGCTTTATCCCTGATGGATTTTATTTCTAGAACTCCTTTTCTGAGGGTCCGAGAGCCCTACAAGAAAAATAATCTTATACACTTTCTACAGTAGAGAAAAAGAGCAGCGGTTGAATCACTTAAAATATCAAACAAGCAGGTATAAATCACTCAGTACCTCATCCCCATTTTGCTGATGTAAAAAGTCCATTTCCATGGAAACAGGGATTAGAAATAGCAACCTATGAGAAACACTGGGTTTATTGGAGCACATGGAGTTTTAGTTTGGTTTTCAGCCAAATCTTGAAAAAGAAAATCTTTGACTAATACCTACATGCTATTTTATCACTTTGAGAGCAATGTTTGAATTATGGATTAAGGGAAAATCATTTTTTTCCACTTAAAGACAATCAAAAACAACATAAGCTAATTTGGGGATTGGAAAGCATTATAAGATTGAAAGGCTCTCCTTGATTGCCCCCAGTTTTCTATCTGGGCTCTGCCTAATATAGGTGTACAAGAAAAAAATGAGATAATCTGTCCTGATTTGCAGGCTTAATTGCAGATTGAACCCAGGGTTTTAAATCAATGTCTATCCCTAACTGTGAAACTTCCAGCCCGTTTCCATTCGCAGACAAAAGAAGTGTACCTTGGTTATGGAAACACATCTAACCATACTTCATTCTGTAAATGAGATTCCTCCCTGTGTTTGATTATGAACTGCTTCTTTAATCAACAGTAGAGTTCAAAGGTTCGCCTTGGGAGACAGCTTGGTATCCCAGAGTCAGCAGACAATCGGTAGGAGCAAGGTAAGAACCGTGGGAGACTGGCCCCTGTGGGGGGCCTGCTGTCTCTCCCCATCCATCTCTCTCACCCTTATTGGCTCATTCCACAAGGCCTATCTCAAAACTCTCCTCTTCCACAGAGCCAGGCCTCCAGGTTACAATGTACATTATTCACAGATTAGGTGTCTGCAAATTCACCTACTGGCTGCAGTGTGTTTGTAACCCCCAACATCAGTAGTTGGGGTGCTTCCCCAGTCACTCACGAACACGTAGAGAGGAGCAGCCTCCCAGGGCAAGTCAAGCCTGGCAACGCTCTGTCTTCCTATTTCAGCTCTCATACCGTCAACACGTATGAAACTCTTGGCCAAGTACTAAATGCAAGTATTTAATACTGTAAACATCTAGTTCATGCTATGTATTTAGCTACATGTTGGTGCTTCCTGTTGGTGATTTCACTCTTTGAAATGGCCCCCAAGCACAGTGCTGAAGGGCTGTTGATATTCCTAAGCATGAGTAAGCGGTGATGTCTTAGGGAGAATACATGGGCTGGATGATCTTCATTCAATGTGACGCTGTTGGCGGTGAGGTCAGTGTTGAAGAACCAACAATGTATATTAAATAAGTGTCTATAAACAGAGACACACATGGAACAAGATTATGTATGGATCAGTGGATGAAAATGTTGTGACCCGAGACTCACAGGAACCTAACCCCGTATTTCCCTCTAAAAGCAGTGATCAATCCTAATTAATCCTAACTAATACTGAAGCAATTAGTTTCAGTATTCCCTACTTCAGTGTTCGCAGCAACTCTATAAATCATAACTTGCAAATAATAAGAATTCACTGTACCTTAAACCCTTATTGCTCTCATTTAAATGTCTCTACTTCCTAACTAACCCTTTATTACAGACTCAGACTCTAATTGTTGATATTATACTGTTCAGCTCTTTGATCTGTATTTTTTGATAATTAACACAGTAATAATATTAATAATATCAGCTCTTAGGGATTGAGGTCCCACTGTGTGACAGACAGGTAACCGAGAGCTTGACAGACATTATCCCATTTGTGGGCGACTCATATCTCAAATTAGGTGGCAAGTTCCTTTATAGTCAGGGACTTGGTCATTTTTTATTGGATGATATTGTCTAACACAGAAATAGACCCATAAGCTGAAAAATTGTGATTTTTCTGTTTTCATTCTTGTTACACATTTCCTTAGATGACTATTTTTGAAAAGTGACTTAATCCAAGTAATTTTAAATTATGGCTAATGGTTAAATCATAATGATTATATTTCTCATCTCTATCATGGATTGAGCATTTATGATTTCTCACATGCTATATTTAGTGCTAAATCTATATAATTTCATTTTAATCATTAAAAGCACCCTATAGAAAACTGATACAAAACCTTGAAGTAACTTTACAAAGTCATAGGTCCTAAGGGATGGAACTGGATTTGAATGCAGACGCTCTTACCCATTTCAAGTATTTTCCCTTTTAAAATCAGAATGTTTCTTAAAATCTCTGTAGGTGAGAAGTTATAATAGTAACTAAACCTTTAGTTTAGCCTGAGCCAAGGGCTGTCTGAGGAACTTGGATTGATCAATTTATTTAATCCTAATAGCAAACTTATGAATTCCATGGTGTCTTTCTTCTACAGATAAAGACATTGAGCCCTGGACAAGTGAAGTAACTTACCCAATGTCATGAAGCTAGAGAGTAAATGGCAAAGTCAGGATTCAAATGCAAAACGTTCTTCCTCCAGAACCTGGGGTCTTAACCGTTGCACAATACTGCTTTCTACCTGTGGGTCTATTTTCTCAAACTGTTACTATATAATGACTAAAGGAAATTCTAATTTTATTAAAGATCTAAGTAGGTTTATGACTTATTTTTTGTGTGTAATATTTAAAATATCTTTATTGATACTATGCTTTCATATTTGATGATTTTATCCTCACCTTTTTATTTTTTTATTTTTTATCGGTCTTACACTTTTAATATTCTGTATTTTTCTTTTTTTCTTTTTATAAATTTATTTTTTATTGATGTTCAATTTGCCAACATATAGAATAACACCCAGTGCTCATCCCGTCAAGTGCCCACCTCAGTGCCCGTCACCCAGTCACCCCCACCCCCCACCCACCTCCCCTTCCACCACACCTAGTTCCCAGAGTTAGGAGTCTCTCATGTTCTGTCTCCCTTTCTGATATTTCCCACTCATTTTTTCTCTTTTCCCCTTTATTCCCTTTCACTATTTTTTATATTCCCCAAACGATTGAGACAATATAATGCTTGTCCTTCTCCGATTGACTTATTTCACTCAGCATAATACCCTCCAGTTCCATCCACGTCGAAGCAAATGGTGGGTATTTGTCGTTTCTAATGGCTGAGGATATTCCATTGTATGACTTATTAATCATAAAATCAACCTTATATGTTTGAAAAACAGGCATAGGTAAATGTGAGAGATACCTTGTTTATTCTATGGGTATGTGACCACAGAATACATGTGACCAAACACAGTGCTGGTTTCGCTACCACTGACATGTGCGTCAAATTGAATAGAAGCTGCCAGAACCAGAACAGCTAGTCACAGCTATTGTGACTGCACGATTCTGGGGTCAGACAGACCCAGGTTTAACTCTTAACTCCACCATTTACTAGGAGGTATGGGATGTTAAACAAATAAATCACCCTCCAGGGTCTCATTTTTCTACCCTTCTCCTCAAAATTACTATCATATTCTCCACCTTGCAGACTTGCTGTGAGAAATAAGATAAAATATATGAAGAATCTAGCATAACAAACAATAGGTAATCAATAAATGTAGGTTCCTTACCTCCAGGAAACTCATCACTCTTCCACTAACATAGGGCACCTGGAAATTTAAGCCAGCTCAAATCAGGGAAGAGCTCACCCTCTGATTCCTGAAATGTGGACTGCTAGCCACTGTCATAGCCACATTTTCATGGGAATAGTTTCTGTCCAAGTACAGTAGATCCCCACCCCCACCTCCATCCACCATTTTGCTTTCCCCAGTTTCAGGCTGTCAGGCATGGTCAGGACGCAGAAGATCCTCCTTCCGATGTATCTTCAGAAGGTCTATAACAGCCCAACGCTACTGGGCCAATGCCATGATAATGCCTATGTCATTTACTTCACTTCATCTCATCATGTAGGCCGTTCATCATCTCACATCATCACAAGAACAAAGGTGACTACAGTACAATAAGATATTGGAGAGGAAACACATTCAGTTAACTTTTATTGCAGAACATTGTTATGCTTGTTCTCTTTTATTAGTGGTTATTTTTGTCAATCTCTTACTGTGCCTAATTTACAAATTAAACTTTATCATGGGTAGGTATTATAGGAAATCACATAATATAGATAGGGTTTGGTAGTATCTGCAGTCTCAGACATCCCACCGAGGGTCTTGGAAGGTATTCCCCATGGACAAAAGGGGACCACCATATTCTACAATTGATTGTGGCAAGGGTTACACAACACTGTGAGTATGCTAAAAAACCATTGAATTTTATACTTTAAAAGCATGCATTTTTTGATGTTAGTGTATCAACGAAGCTGTTCAATTAATTTTAAGTAATCAAGGCCTTACATTTCTAAATCAATAAATGTTTTTTTTAAATCTTATCTTTGCATTAAACCCCCAAAAAAGTGAGTTGAAAATCAAGAAAGAGAGATAACTAAATTAGATATCAATAGGGCACTTATCTGTAAAGATACAAATGAAAGGTAGTGAAAAGCCACATGCCTCTTTAGAATGCTAATATAGGAGAGGACTTTTAGGACATTAAACAGCTCTATTCAAACAGGTCCTCAGTGTGAAAGCACACCTAGGGATATGGGCAACAACTGGATAATATTTTCAATTTTCCAAAGATTGCTTGTTTTTCTTAACTAATATTTATCTTTTTATCTCTTTCAGCATTACAAAGTACACTACGAACTCATAAACGTTGAGAACCACTGGACCAATCTTGTCATGTCATGGTTTCCCCCCCACCCCCAAGAGATACTGCATTTCTGATCCTGAATCCTATCTTGGCACCTAGAACCATATCACTCTCTAAGGCCAGTTCTAAGACTCTGGAATACCAAGTGCCACCAACTCTGGATCTCCTAGTTCTGGTCTCCAGCTACTTACTGAGATAATATGTCTCATATTCACCTTTTTCTTACGGCCAATTATTTCCCAGACCTATGACTGAAAATACAGCTTCTCCTTCAACACTGCATTTTGTTCTCTAAGTTAAAATTCCTCTGTCCACAGCAGTTGCTGGGACAATTCTTTCATCCCAGGAGCAGGTATAATTTCTGATCCAATTCCCACCACAATCTCCATCCTATCTTAATTAATTAATCGTCCCCAGAAGAACCCCAGGATCTAGTTAATGACATTCCTAAACTCACTATTTAACCTCAAACCTTTTCAGATATCGTGGACTCCTTATTGTTCACCGTCAATCAATGAGTTAATCACTGTGGTAGTTATTTCTTGTGTTTGGCAGTACTCAGATCTCCTCCACTACCAGCCACAAAGCAGCATTAGATTATCCCATGAAGTGAGGCAGGACTTTATTCTTTCCTTAGGTCAATAAAAATGGTAGCAAAAGTTACCTTGCAATAAAAGTATTTAATTTCTAGTTCCTGACTTTCTTAGCTCCTTCTTCTCCTATCACAGTGATCATAAAAGTACTTGTTGATACGGAGGAGTCATAGTATCAAAGAATCTCGTAATGCTAAGCCAATACATGCAAGACAAGTGCCCCAAAGAATCATCTAAATCTGCAAAGTAGGGATGCCTGGGTGGCTCAGTGGTTGAGCATCTGCCTTTGTCTCAGGGCATGATCCTGTCCCAGGATCAAGTCCCACATCGGGCTCTCTGCATGGAGCCTGCTTCTCCTCCCTATGCCTATGTCTCTGCCTCTCTCTCTCTCTCTCTCTCTGTTGTATCTTTCATGAATAAATAAATAAAATCTTTAAAAAAATAAATTTGCAAAATGCCTAAATAAGAAATGCATTTATGTTGTATCAAGCACCTTAAACTTTAGGTTTGCTTATTAATGAAGCATAACTTGGCCTATCTTAACTGATAACAGTCAGCAAGTTCTGAGTACACAGAAGTATATTTATTGAACGTGTCAGTGATGATGAAAAACTAGGAACAACTCCAATATCATCAATAAAGGATTGGTTAACCAAAGTATAGTACAAGGGAAGAGTGCGGTCACTGGGAAGAAATATGTAATGACACTGAAGATGTCCAATACAAAAGTACAGATTCAAAGGCGTACAGCACCCCAATGTTTATAGCAGCATTATCAGCAATAGCCAAACGATGAAAGGAACCCAGATATCCACCAACTGATGAATGGATATAGAAGTGGTACACACACACACACACACACACACTGGAATATTACTCGGCCATCAAAAGGAATAAAATCTTGCCATTTGCAATGACACAGATGGAGCCACACAGTATTATGCAAAGCAAAATAAGTCATTCAGAGAAAGACAAATTTCACTCAGGTGAAACTTAGGGGGAAAAATAGACGAACTTGTAGGAAAGGCGGAAAAAAGAGAAAAAAGCAAACCATAAGAGACTTAATGATAGGGAACTGAGGGTTGATGGAGGGAGGTGAGTGAGAGATGCGCTAGATGGGTGATGGGTATTAAGGAGGGCACTTGTCATGACGAGCACTGGGTGTTATATGTAAGTAATTAATCACTAAATTCTACTCCCAAAACCAATATTATATGTTAACTAGAATCTAAATAAAAGTTTGAAGAACATAAATATAAAAATAAAATAATAAAATAAAAAATTCCAAAAAAATAAATATGTCCAAGATATGCCATTGAGATGAAAAAAAAGTCAGTTACAAAGCAGCATATAGGGAGGGGCAAGATGGGGGAAGAGTTGGGTCCCCAAATCACCTGTCTCCACCAAATTACCTAGAAAACCTTCAAATTATCCTGAAAATCTAGAATTCGGCCTGAGAATTAAAGAGAGACCAGCTGGAACGCTACAGTGAGAAGAGTTCGCGCTTCTATCCAGGTAGGAAGACGGGGAAAAAGGAATAAAGACACAAAAGGCCTCCGAGGGGGAGGGGCCCCGCGAGGAGCCGGGCTGAGGCCGGGGCGAGTGTCCCCAGGACAGGAGAGCCCCGTCCCGGAGGAGCAGGAGCTGCACCGACCTTCCCGGGCGGAAAGGGGCTCGCGGGGAGGTGGAGCAGGACCCAGGAGGGCGGGGATGCCCTCGGGCTCCCGGGGACACTAACAGGGACCTGCGCCCCGGGAGAGTGCGCCGAGCTCCCTAAGGGCTGCAGCGCGCACGGGGGACCCGGATCAGCTCGGGGCGGGGGGCTCGGGGGCGGCTCCGCGGAGGGGGCTGCGGGGGGGAGCAGCTCGGGGGGCTCGGGGGTGGCTCCGCGGGGGGGGCTGCGGGGCGGGAGCAACTCGGGGGGGCTCGGGGGCGGCTCCGCGGAGGGGGCTGCGGGGCGGGAGCAGCTCGCGGGGCTCGGGGGCGGCTCCGCGGAGGGGGCTGCGGGGCGGGAGCAGCTCGCGGGGCTCGGGGGTGGCTCCGCGGGGGGGCTGCGGGGCGGGAGCAGCTCGGGGGGGGCTCGGGGGCGGCTCCGCGGAGGGGGCTGCGGGGCGGGAGCGCGAATCCAACAGCGCAGGCCCCGGAGCACAGGGCGCCGGGACACAGCCCAGGATCCGGCCTCCCCCGGGACAGGCAGAGGCCGGGAGGGCCCAGGACAGCGAGGACGCTCCTGCCCCAGCTGAGCAGATCAGCGGCCCCGCCCCGGAGCCTCCAGGCCCTGCAGACCGAGAGCTCCGTGCTTCCTGCGGGGGCTGAATCCAGGGCTGCAGAGCTGGCCCCGCCACTGCGGTTGTTCCTCCAGGGGCCTCACAGGGTAAACAACCCCCACTGAGCCCTGCACCAGGCAGGGGCACAGCAGCTCCCCCAACTGCTAACACCTGAAAATCAGCACAGCAGGCCCCTCCCCCAGAAGACCACCTAGACTGACTGACAACTTCCAGGGGAAGCCAAGGGACTTAAAGTACACAGAATCAGAAGATACTCCCCCGTGGTTCTTTTGTTTTGTTTTGTTTTGTTTTGTTTTGTTTTGTTTTGTTTTGTTTTGCTTTTTGATTTGTTTCCTTCCCCCACCCCTTTTTTTCTCCTTTCTTTCTTTTTCTTTCTCTTTTTCTTTTTTTTTTTTCGTTTTTTTCTTCCTTTTTTTTTCTCTTTCTCTTTTCTTTCCTTCTTTCTCTCCTCTCTTTTTCTCCTTTTCCCAATACAACTTGCTTTTGGCCACTCAGCACTGAGCAAAATGACTAGAAGGAAAACCTCACCTCAAAAGAAAGAATCAGAAACAGTCCTCTCTCCCACAGAGTTACAAAATCTGGATTACAATTCAATGTCAGAAAGCCAATTCAGAAGCACTATTATACAGCTACTGGTGGCTCTAGGAAAAAGCATAAAGGACTCAAGAGACTTCATGACTGCAGAATTTAGAGCTAATCAGGCAGAAATTAAAAATCAATTGAATGAGATTCAATCCAAACTAGAAGTCCTAACGACGAGGGTTAACAAGGTGGAAGAACGAGTGAGTGACATAGAACACAAGTTGATAGCGAAGAGGGAATCTGAGGAAAAAAGAGACAAACAATTAAAAGACCATGAAGATAGATTAAGGGAAATAAACGACAGCCTGAGGAAGAAAAACTTACGTTTAATTGGTGTTCCCGAGGGCGCCGAAAGGGACAGAGGGCCAGAATATGTATTTGAACAAACTCTAGCTGAAAACTTTCCTAATCTGGGAAGGGAAACAGGCATTCAGATCCAGGAAATAGAGAGATCCCCCCTAAAATCAATAAAAACCGTTCAACACCTCGACATTTAATAGTGAAGCTTGCAAATTCCAAAGATAAAGAGAAGATCCTTAAAGCAGCAAGAGACAAGAAATCCCTGACTTTTATGGGGAGGAGTCTTAGGGTAACAGCAGACCTCTCCACAGAGACCTGGCAGGCCAGAAAGGGCTGGCAGGATATATTCAGGGTCCTAAATGAGAAGAACATGCAACCAAGAATACTTTATCCAGCAAGGATCTCATTCAAAATGGAAGGAGAGATAAAGAGCTTCCAAGACAGGCAGCAACTGAAAGAATATGTGACCTCCAAACCAGCTCCGCAAGAAATTTTAAGGGGAACTCTTAAAATTCCCCTTTAAGAAGAAGTTCAGTGGAACAGTCCACAAAAACAAGGACTGAATAGATATCATGGTGACACTAAACTCATATCTCTCAATAGTAACTCTGAATGTGAACGGGCTTAATGACCCCATCAAAAGGCGCAGGGTTTCAGACTGGATAAAAAAGCAGGACCCATCTATTTGCTGTCTACAAGAGACTCATTTTAGACAGAAGGACACCTACAGCCTGAAAATAAAAGGTTGGAGAACCATTTACCATTCGAATGGTCCTCAAAAGAAAGCAGGGGTAGCCATCCTTATATCAGATAAACTAAAATTTACCCCGAAGACTGTAGTGAGAGATGAAGAGGGACACTATCTCATACTTAAAGGATCTATCCAACAAGAGGACTTAACAATCCTCAATATATATGCCCCGAATGTGAGAGCTGCCAAATATATAAATCAATTATTAACCAAAGTGAAGAAATACTTAGATAATAATACACTTATACTTGGTGACTTCAGTCTAGCTCTTTCTATACTCGATAGGTCTTCTAAGCACGACATCTCCAAAGAAACGAGAGCTTTAAATGATACACTGGACCGGATGGATTTCACAGATATCTGCAGAACTTTACATCCAAACTCAACTGAATACACATTCTTCTCAAGTGCACATGGAACTTTCTCCAGAATAGACCACATATTGGGTCACAAATCGGGTCTGAACCGATACCAAAACATTGGGATCGTCCCCTGGATATTCTCAGACCATAATGCCTTGAAATTAGAACTAAATCACAACAAGAAGTTTGGAAGGACCTCAAACACGTGGAGGTTAAAGACCATCCTGCTAAAAGATGAAAGGGTCAACCAGGAAATTAAGGAAGAATTAAAAAGATTCGTGGAAACTAATGAGAATGAAGATACAACCATCCAAAATCTTTGGGATGCAGCAAAAGTAGTCCTAAGGGGGAAATACATCGCAATACAAGCATCCATTCAAAAACTGGAAAGAACTCAAATACAAAAGCTAACCTTACACATAAAGGAGCTAGAGAAAAAACAGCAAATAGATCCTACACCCAGGAGAAGAAGGGAGTTAATAAAGATTCGAGCAGAACTCAACGAAATCGAGACCAGAAGAACTGTGGAACAGATCAACAGAACCAGGAGTTGGTTCTTTGAAAGAATTAATAAGATAGATAAACCATTAGCCAGCCTTATTAAAAAGAAGAGAGAGAAGACTCAAATTAATAAAATCATGAATGAGAAAGGAGAGATCACTACCAACACCAAGGAAATACAAACGATTTTAAAAACATATTATGAACAGCTATACGCCAATAAATTAGGCAATCTAGAAGAAATGGACGCATTCCTGGAAAGCCACAAACTACCAAAACTGGAACAGGAAGAAATAGAAAACCTTAACAGGCCAATAACCAGGGAGGAAATTGAAGCAGTCATCAAAAACCTCCCAAGACACAAGAGTCCAGGGCCAGATGGCTTCCCAGGGGAATTTTATCAAACGTTTAAAGAAGAAACCATACCTATTCTCCTAAAGCTGTTTGGAAAGATAGAAAGAGATGGAGTACTTCCAAATTCGTTCTATGAGGCCAGCATCACCTTAATTCCAAAACCAGACAAAGACCCCACCAAAAAGGAGAATTACAGACCAATATCCCTGATGAACATGGATGCAAAAATTCTCAACAAGATACTGGCCAATAGGATCCAACAATACATTAAGAAAATTATTCACCATGACCAAGTAGGATTTATCCCTGGGACACAAGGCTGGTTCAACACCCGTAAAACAATCAATGTGATTCATCATATCAGCAAGAGAAAAACCAAGAACCATATGATCCTCTCATTAGATGCAGAGAAAGCATTTGACAAAATACAGCATCCATTTCTGATCAAAACTCTTCAGAGTGTAGGAATAGAGGGAACATTCCTCAACATCTTAAAAGCCATCTACGAAAAGCCCACAGCAAATCTCATTCTCAATGGGGAAGCACTGGGAGCCTTTCCCCTAAGATCAGGAATAAGACAGGGATGTCCACTCTCACCACTGCTATTCAACATAATACTGGAAGTCCTAGCCTCAGCAATCAGACAACAAAAAGACATTAAAGGCATTCAAATTGCCAAAGATAAGTCAAACTCTCCCTCTTAGCCGATGACATGATACTCTATCAAAATACCATGGACTTTCTTCAGAGAGTTAGAACAAATTATTTTAAGATTTGTGTGGAATCAGAAAAGACCCCGAATAGCCAAGGGAATTTTAAAAAAGAAAACCATATCTGGGGGCATCATAATGCCAGATTTCAGGTTGTACTACAAAGCTGTGGTCATCAAGACAGTGTGGTACTGGCACAAAAACAGACACATAGATCAGTGGAACAGAATAGAGAACCCAGAAGTGGACCCTGAACTTTATGGTCAACTAATATTCGATAAAGGAGGAAAGACTATCCATTGGAAGAAAGACAGTCTCTTCAGTAAATGGTGCTGGGAAAATTGGACATCCACATGCAGAAGAATGAAACTAGACCACTCTCTTTCACCATACACAAAGATAAACTCAAAATGGATGAAAGATCTAAATGTGAGACAAGATTCCACCAAATCCTAGAGAAGAACACAGGCAACACCCTTTTTGAACTCGGCCACAGTAACTTCTTGCAAGATCCATCCACGAAGGCAAAAGAAACAAAAGCAAAAATGAACTATTGGGACTTCACCAAGATAAGAAGCTTTTGCACAGCAAAGGATACAGTCAACAAAACTCAGAGACAACCTACAGAATGGGAGAAGATATTTGCAAATGACATATCAGATAAAGGGCTAGTTTCCAAGATCTATAAAGAACTTATTAAACTCAACACCAAAGAAACAAACAATCCAATCATGAAATGGGCAAAAGACATGAACAGAAATGTCACAGAGGAAGACATAGACATGGCCAACACGCACATGAGAAAATGCTCTGCATCACTTGCCATCAGGGAAATACAAATCAAAACCACAATGAGATACCACCTCACACCAGTGAGAATGGGGAAAATTAACAAGGCAGGAAACCACAAATGTTGGAGAGGATGCGGAGAAAAGGGAACCCTCTTACACTGTTGGTGGGAATGTGAACTGGTGCAGCCACTCTGGAAAACTGTGTGGAGGTTCCTCAAAGAGTTAAAAATAGACCTGCCCTACGACCCAGCAATTGCACTGTTGGGGATTTACCCCAAAGATACAGATGCAATGAAATTTAGGGACACCTGCACCCCGATGTTTATAGCAGCAATGGCCACGATAGCCAAACTGTGGAAGGAGCCTCGGTGTCCAACGAAAGATGAATGGATAAAGATGTGGTTTATGTATACAAGGGAATATTACTCAGCTATTAGAAATGACAAATACCCACCATTTGCTTCAACGTGGATGGAACTGGAGGGTATTATGCTGAGGGAAGTAAGTCAGTCGGAGAAAGACAAACATTATATGTTCTCATTCCTTTGGGGAATATAAATAATAGTGAAAGGGAATATAAGGGAAGGGAGAAGAAATGTGTGGGAAATATCAGAAAGGGAGACAGAACGTAAAGACTGCTAACTCTGGGAAACGAACTAGGGGTGGTAGAAGGGGAGGAGGGCGGGGGGTGGGAGTGAATGGGTGATGGGCACTGGGGGTTATTCTGTATATTAGTAATTGAACACCAATAAAAAATAAATTAAAAAAAAACAAAGCAGCATATATAATGTGATAATTTTTGTAAGAGAAAAATGTATGTACGTACATACCTATGACATAAATAAGATATGTACTTGTAAGTATGGATGTAGGCTATATTCTATTGATGCTATTATATGCAGAGGAAAAAAATCTATAAAAATATTTTATAAACTAAATAGAATTACCGGACAGTTTTACTCTTTAATATGTTTCTGTATTGTTGGAATTTTTTTATTTTTTTTATTTATTTTTTTATTTTTTTTAAACTTTATTTTTTTATTTATTTATTATTTATGATAGTCACAGAGAGAGAGAGAGAGGCAGAGACATAGGCAGAGGAAGAAGCAGGCTCCATGCACCGGGAGCCCGACGTGGGATTCGATCCCAGGTCTCCAGGATCGCGCCCTGGGCCAAAGGCAGTCGCTAAACCCGCTGCGCCACCCAGGGTTCCCTTGTTGGAATTTTTTTAAATAATGATCACAGTTTACTTTTATAACCAGAAAAAATATATAATTTTTTAAAGATTTTATTTATTTATTTATTTATTTATTTATTTATTTATTTATTTGAGAGAGAGACAGAGAAAGTGACAGCAATAACGAGCCCAGAGGAGAGAAGAACCAAGCTTCCTGCTGAGCAGAGAGCCAGACATGATGCTCCATCCCAGGACTCTGGGATCACAACATGAGCAGAACGCAGATGCTTAAGTGACTGAGCCACCCAGGGGCCCCTATAATTTTTTTAAAGTAAGCTCTAGGCCCAACATGGGGCTTGAACTCATGGCATGGCCCCACTGAGATCGAGAGTTGCATGCTCTACTGACTGAGTCAGCCATGCATCCCTGAAATGTTTTTAATATAAGTCACATTTACCCTTCTTTCTAGCTCATCACTTTCAAGTGTTAACACATCTACCATAGGTTTAAAAAAAAAATCCTAAGTAAGAACATACAGTATTTTGGTTGTTTTTCTTTTCATTCCATTTGTTTAAAAATACCTATTCATCAGCAGAACAGACACAATGTTCTACTTGTTTATTTCCACCCTGAATTCTATGAGACAATTCAAAATTACTTTGTTGATATATTATATTTAATGCTTTCAATGCCACCTTATTTAGTTGTTTGGTTGGTCTTCTTGAAAATTCTTTGCTAGACTATATGAAATATATGCATTCCTGTTTGCTTTTGGCATCCAACATTGTAATGCTTCTGGTTAATGTTTTAATTAGGCATAACTTCAAGCAAGAGAGGAATTCACTACACTGCTGATAGTTCATTGTGTTCAAAATGAATGTTTAAAAATGTAAATTTTTTTAATTCTTTTTTTAAATTTTTATTTATTTATGATAGTCACAGAGAGAGAGAGAGAGAGAGAGAGAGAGAGAGAGGCAGAGACGTAGGCAGAGGGAGAAACAGGCTCCATGCACCAGGAGCCCGATGTGGGATTTGATCCCGGGTCTCCAGGATCGCGCCCTGGGCCAAAGGCAGGCGCCAAACTGCTGCGCCACCCAGGGATCCCTAAAAATGTAAATTTTAACAAAGTGCTAGAATAGATTTATTAAAGAACAATCGACTCATTTAATTCTCTGTGTAACTTTGATTTGCAAAATTTATGTAGTAGTTCTCTTTTATTAAGAATTAGGATTCTCAATTACTGTCAATTTAGCAAATAGGAGAAATGAATGCCATTTTATATAGTTCATTGGCAATTGTGTTTTCAATAGTTCAATATAAAAAATAACACATGGAGGCTTTAAGCTACTATCATGTAAGACATGCAAGTTGAGAAGAGGGTCATTAATGGGATAGAAAATTTTACTCATCCATATTGGTCCAAAGTGAGTTATTTGGGGAAGTTTTTCAGCCTAGAGTCACAGGAGCAGGCTCACAGTCAAATTGCCCGGATTCAAATTCCAGCTCTGCCATTTACTGACCACGTGACTTCAGGCAAGCTACTCGATTTCTCTGTCTGCAAAATGGGGATATTAATAGTACCTAATCTCAGGGTCCTTATGCAGATTAAATGAGAAAACCCAGATAGTTAGTATAGTGTCTGTCATTTGGCAACAACTCAATAAATATTAGCTGCTGCTAATCAGTGTAGTTGATAATGACATTGATATTGAAATTGCTGAAGCTCTGTTTTGTTATACCTTGATTCTTTTCACTGGAATATTTCTCTTACTGGTAGTGTCCATCTAGCAAGAAGCTAATAATATCAGTTAAAAGCCTAATTTTCTGATCCAAGTTTTATCTTTTGGTTTTCTCACTTAGGCAAAGTCTACAATGATCCTAACAGAAAAATCAAGACTTGAATATCTTTCTAAGTGTTTTAAGAGATAGTACTAAAGATTCATTTTATTTAGTAAATTTGAGTTTACTCTTGGTTTATTAAAGAAATGCAATAACAAGGGTCAAAATTGAACAAGATAAATATGAACTTTAATAAGTCTTTAAAATTCTTAAGAACTATGGTGCCTGTAATGTTCTGGATACACCTAACATCTCCTTTTAAAACTATCCTAATATCATATTTGTAAATTTATGGCCGTTTAGAAAATTACATCAGCTGTAAAACGTCCATAATCAGCAGCATTCTTTCCAGGAAATCTACTTTATCCTTTTTTTTTCTTCAAAGTGTGCATTCTTTTTCTGCTCCATCACACCTTAATGACTAGCAGACATGTTTTCATAAATTTTAATAAAATGAGTTTAAAGGACATCTATAGTATCTGAAAGGAAAATTCTATAAATCATTGTTTCTCCAACTGATCCTTGAGAATTTTTTCAAGGGTCTCAGAAGGCTCTGTGGATTTTTTCCTTAATGTCATGTGTTCAGTTTAATGTTGAAACAGCACAACTAAAAAGAGATTGTGGAACTTTAGAATAATCTTATAACCAAATACTGTCACTCAATTTTAGTGCCTGCATTGGTGCCTGTATTTATGACTACACTGTCAACAAAGAGTACGCTCTAATTGTCACCAGTTAATGAGAAAAGAACAGAGATTGACTTAATACCTAAATGATTCATCTGTGCCAAGCAAAGACCAAATGCTATCATGGCATGCTGTACAAAGATTTCTTTATAGCCCAAGTTATAAACACAGTGACAAAATTAAGTGATCATAAAATATGTTATAGTACAGACATAGCAGGCTGGAAAGTATCCTGTCAAATAGTCAGTATTCACATAACAAGTAACAATTTCTTTTCAGTAAAACTTTATCCATCACATGAAATTAATATCACTAATTTATATTTTATTGGTTTTGTAGTTTTGTACATGTGTGTTAGTTTTGTTGTCATTTAAGAACCATAAGCATTGGGAATTTATATTTATTTATTTATTATTTATTTATTTTAGCATTGGGAACTAAACCAAGCTTAAGATTTACACATATTTAAATAATGAGAAAAAAATAAATTGTCAATGCTAAAAAATGCTGAACTTGAATTTTTTATTTTTGTTTGAGGATATTTTAAAATACTTGTAGTTAATTTGTCTTAAAGAAAATTAAGACTTAATTTTTATTGATTAATATTTTCTTTCTTTCTTTCTTTATTTTTTTGATTAATATTTTCTTCCTGATGTTTGAGTTGAATTATATATATATATGTGTGTGTGTGTGTGTGTGTGTGTGTGTGTATATATATGAGTACTGAGTGTTAAACATGCATTTGTAGATTACTAACCATGGTGAAGATGAGTAAGTAAAGCAAATAGGGAGAATGTCTGCTTTCCTCTGTCTTTACAGATGTAATTAGAGATTTGTCAAATAGAATCTGTCTTTAGCACTTGCAATTGTTTAAACAAATTGACTTTTGATAGTGTTCCCCTCATCATTTAAAAATAAGTGATCATAACCATACAGTTACATATTTTTCTTATTTAGAATTAAACCTGTGCGTGGGTGGCTCAGTTGATTGAGCATCTTCTTTGAGTTCAGGTCATGATCTTGAGGTTCTGGGATAGAGCCCTGGAAGCCTTGATGGCTTCCTGCTCGGCAGGGAGTCTGCTTCTCCTTCTTCCACTGCCCCTCCCCGCTGCTCCTGCGCTAGTGCTCTCCCTCAAATAAATAAATAAAATCTTTTTAAAAAGGAATGAATTCTTGCTTATACTTTAAAAAAATCTATAAAATTTTGAATGTGATCCAAATGGATACAGCTTTGCAAAACTGGTGGCCTGTTTTCTTAGACAAAAATAATATTGGCTACATCTAACATAGTATATCTAATGTTCAAGAATTAAGTCTTAACCACTGCATGCTTATAAGAAATTTAACATGGAGATCATGCTTATTTTAATGCTGAAGTCTCACCTTTTTTATGTTTAGTAAGAATGACTTACAGGTAATCAACACACATGATATGAGGAAAGCACAAATAGTTTCTTTAAATGATTTGGTGATTTCTTTGTACCAAAATTCATACATCTAAAAAAAGCTTAATTGTTATCCTGATATATTAAAAATAAAATACACTGTTTAATTAAGGCATTTGAACATTATTAGCCAAGGATAACAAAACACCACCATGTTTTTAGAAATATTTGTGTGAATATACATACATATCAATGGAGTAAATATCTTCCTCTTCACAAAAAGAGATGAATAGACAAAAATTTTACATTAATATTATTTCTGGTATTCATTTAAAAGGAATTTGAAATAGCTATGCATTCACAAAATTTCCCAAAGATCGAATAATCATTACTTTTTAATTCCAGTAAATCATAGAATATTCTTCCTTTCTGTTGGCTGCGACAAATCTACAACAAATTGACATTTTATCATTGGTTTTTTTTTTCTGCTTTTCTTTCTTTCTTTTCTTTTCTTTCTTTTCTTTTCCTTTTTTGCTAGAATTATAATCACAATTAATAAAACAAATTAATAAAATTACTGTAACAGTATGTTTAAGTATTTTTTCATAGTCTCATTTTTCCTATTCTGACAACCCTTTCTCAACTTTATTTAACACTATAAAAACAAATTGTATGGACATTTATGATGCGCTTAGAACACTCTGTATCTTTATATATGGTTTTTATCGATTATGTCCAATTTAATCTTGTCTTAAGATCGTTTGTTATACATTCATTCATTGCAAAGCACTGTTCTAGGTGAGGGAGATCCACAGTGAATATGACACCTCACTTCCCATTCTCACTGTCATGCTATCTCAATAAAAACAATAATAATCACCACTTATTGAGCTTTTATAAGTAAAGTTCACTGTGAGATGTTTTTGTTTTTAATTCCAGTATATAGTGAGGTGATTTTAATAGAATTATCAGTTTAATTCTCACAAATTGACCTGGCAGGTAACAGACAGTATGTTAGAGTTCCACTCAACTTCTAGCTCTGCCATTTACTAGGTGTGTTGGGCATGAAACTTAACCTCAACTTAATTAGGCCTCAATTTCTTTTTTCTTTATTTCTTTTTTCTTTATTTCTTTCTTTCTCTCTTTCTTTATTTCTTTTTTTTGTAAAATTGGCCTAATCATAGTGTCTTCCCTTTAGCTATAAAGCAGGAATAGTACATAATAATACCTAGTACAAGGAATTCTTGTGACTATTACATTAGTTAAGGTATCTCAGGTGCATAGAACGGTGTCTGGCTCAATGAATATGAGCCATTATAATAGTTGCTGTTTTATCAATGAGGAATCTGATGGATTTAAGTTACCCGACTGTAAGTGGCACACAGTCAAGAAACTAAGGCAGGCTCTCAAAACCCTGGTCTGACTCCATGGATATCCAAGTAAAGCTATAACTGTACCAACTACCAATCTGCAATAGGTTTTGCGCTCTTGGGAAAACTGAGATATAAAAAAGAAGAAACTACTACCCTCTGAATGAAGCTAAAGAAACTCTTTTAAACAGTTTAGTTTTCTCAAGTACAATAGGAGGAAGATACCAAAGATTCTCAAACAACTTATTGAGAGGAAGAGAGGGAATGAAAATGACAAAACATTTAGAGTTACAACAAAAGTGAATAACATAGTGGTAAGAAATTCCTGTTATGCGCTGTTTACTCCTTTGAACACAGATATTAGATACCTGTCACAACATGCAAAATTAGAAAAGTGAAATCATGAAATCATGGACTGATCAACAGACACAAGTAATTCAATCTATACAAAAACAAACATAGTCAAATCCTAACTCTGGTTTTTTGTCACTATAGCTGTCTTGAGCCAGTAATTTAGAATTTAAAGAAAATGAATCAGTCATATATTAAATCAATTTGTGAAATTTCTCACTTCTTACCAGTTTGCAGAATCACAGTAAATGTGAACATTAAGCTTAGTTTTATTTTTATTTTTTATTTTTATTTACGAGAGTCACACACAGAGAGAGAGAGAGAGGTAGAGACACAGGCAGAGGGAGAAGCAGGCTCCTTGCACTAGGATTCGATCCCGGGTCTCCAGGATCGCGCCCTGGGCCAAAGGCAGGCCCTAAAGCTGCGCCACCCAGGGATCCCCATTAAGGTTAGTTTTAAAAGGTCAGAAGTAATTTCGCGTCTAGAAACGTATTATTCCACATTTACATAGAAAAATAATTTAGGGAACTCTGAATGTTGACTGCTAGTGTATTATATCACAATGCCTCTGTATATTTTTATTTGAGTACGGATGATACACAATGTTACATTAGTTTCAGGTGTAAAATTCAGTGATTAGACAAATTTATACATTATGCTGTGTTCACAAGTATAGCTACCATATGTCCCATTACATCACTGTGACAGTGTCATTGACTGTGTTCCTTATGCACTGCTTTTTATTCTCGTGACTGACTCACATTCCATAACTGGAGAACTTTATCTCCATTTCCCCCTCACCTATTTTGTCTAACCTCCCATTTCCCTCCCCTCTGGCAACCATCAGTTTATTCTCTATATTTGTAGTCTTGATTCTGCTTTTTGTTCATTTATTCATTTTTTAGATTCCATTTATGAATGGAATCATAGAGTATTTGTCCTTCTCAATTAACTTATTCACTTAACATTATACCCTCTAGGTCCATCCATGTTGTCTCAAATAGCACAATGTCATCCTTTTTCATGGCTGTGTAATATTCCATTGATATATACCTTATCCATTCATCTATTGATGGACATTTAGGTTGCTTCCATATCTTAGCTATTGTAAATAATGCTGCAATAAACAGAGCGGTGAGTGTTATCTTTTCAAGTTAGTGTTTTCATTTTCCCTGGATAAATACTCAACAGTAGAATTATTGGATCATATGGTATTTCTATTTTGAATTTTTTTGAGGAACTTCCATAGTATTCCATACTATTTTCCCCAGTAAACGTACCCATTTACATTCCTATCAATAGTGCAAGAGAGTTCCTTTTTTTCCCACATCCTCACCAGCACTTATTTCTTGTTCTTGATTTTAGCCATTCTAACAGGCATGAGAATGTATCTCATGTGGTTTCCATTTGCATTTCCTTGATGATGAGTGATGTTGAGCATCTTTTCATTAATCTGTTGACTGTCTCCTTTGAAAAAATATCTATTCAGTTCCTCTGCCCACTTTTAAATCAGATTGTTAGTTTTTTTTGGTTTTAGTTGTATGAGTTCTTTATATAGTTTGGATATTAACCCCTTATCAGATATATTATTTGTAAATCTCTTCTCCAATTAAGTAGTCTTTTTCATTCTGTTGATAGTTTCCTTTGATTTGCAAAAGCTTTCTACCTTGATGTAGTCCCAATAGTTTATTTTTTGCTTTTGTTTCCCTTGCCTTAGAAGACAAGTCTAGAAAAATGCTGTTGTAGATGATGTCAGACAAATTATTGCCTGTGTTCTTTTCTAGGATTTTTATGGTTTCAAGTCTCATGTTTAGGTCTTTAACCCATTTGGAGTTTATTTTTGTGTATGATGTTAGAGAGGAGTCCAATTTCATATTTTTTCATGTAGCTGCCTAGTTTTCCCAGCACCATTTATGGAAAAGACTATCTATCCCCCCTACTATATATTCTTGCCTCCTTTGTAATAAATTAATTGACCATATTAGGTTTATTTGTGGGTGCTCTATTCTGTTCTATTGACCTATGTGTCTGTTTTTGTGCCAGTATCATATTTTGATCACTACAGCTTTGTAGTATAACTTGAAA
The DNA here is from genome assembly GCF_011100685.1 of Canis lupus familiaris. Taxonomy (NCBI): domain Eukaryota; kingdom Metazoa; phylum Chordata; class Mammalia; order Carnivora; family Canidae; genus Canis; species Canis lupus. The sequence continues at coordinate 22,351 of NW_023330981.1, forward strand.
TCTGTAAGTGTGATACCTCCAGCTTTGCTCTTTCTCAGGGTTGCTTTGGCTATTCAGAGTCTCCTGTGGTTTCATACAAATTTTAGTTGTTATTTGTTCTAGCTTTATGAAAAAATGCTGCTGGTATCTTGGTAAGGATTACATTGAATCTGCAGATTGCTTGCAGTAGTATAGACATTGTAACAATATTTGTTCTTTTGATCCATGAGCATGGAATGTTTCCATTTGTTTGTGTCATCTTCAATTTCCTTCATCAATGTTTTATAGTTTTCAGAGTACAGGCCTTTCCCCTCTTTGCTTGAGTTTATTCCTAGGTATTTTATTATTTTTGGTACAATGTCTCTATATTAAGTTAGTTAAAGCATTCATTCCTCAAGAGGTGAGAGATCATAAATTTTCTATTTCTAGACCACTTACTTAAAAATTGCTTAATATTACATATCTATCAAATAAGTTCTGAAGATCTAACATATAATATGATAAACATAGGCAATGATATTGTATAATAATCATCAAAGTTGCTAAGAAACTAAACCTTAATTATTTCCACAAGAAAAAATAATAATTGTGTGATGTAATAGAAATGCTATTACTAAAATGACAATCAAATTACAATATATAAATGTATTGAATCAATATACATAACTTAAACTTACACATTGTTACATGTCAAATTATTTCAATAAATTGTTTATTTTCTTTTCTTTTAGAAAGAGATAGAATGCAAGTGGTGGCAGAGGTACAGAGGGAGAGGAAGAGAGAGAATCTTAAGTAGTCTCTATACCCAGTATGAAGCCCTATAGAGGGCTTGATCTCACAACTCTGAGATCATGACCTGAGCCAAAATCAGGAGTTGGATGCTTAACTGATTGAGCCACCCAAGCACCCAAAAATTACTTATGTACTTGTTTGTTTGTTATGAAGAGACTTATGGGAGAGTCTCATGGAAGAAGAATAAAACATAGATGATTTTGTTCCCTACCTTGATAAACACTAAAGTAGGAATGGATTCCTTGGCAAGTCTTCACATGATAAAATGGGTAGAAGAGACAGCTGGAGAATGAGTGATGCAAGAAGTAAATAGAAGTCAGCCAAACACATGAGGATATTATTTAGGGCATTTTTGCTTGCATATGTTCACATAACATTGCAGCTGGGTAATGCTGGGCTTTAACTTATGCATATCTGTGGGATAGAGGAATCCTTCAAAGAATGAAGAGAGACTTTATTCAAAAGTGTACAGTGGAAAATTAATCCTCACAATGAGCTTCCTTTATAGAAAACCACTGGGTTAGCAGTATGTATTCCATCACACATGATTTTCTAGGGTTTGATTCAGCTGGTCCAAGTAGAAATGACAATTAGAGCACTGTGCAACAATCATTGCTTGCTGTGGCACTGATCACTTGCTGTGGCACTAATAGAAGCAAAATCCCCACCCCACCCTCAAAGAAAGACGTTTAAGCAAAAAGAGGTGACTATGAATCTTTAAACCATGTCCATGAATAGTATTTAAACATGGGCAAATACAAGGCAGTCACATTTGGAGTAACACAATAATGTAGCAACTTCAAGCTGATATGTCCATGGCATTTGGATGAGAAGAGAACAAAGAACATTTGAAAAACAAATTTAACTCAGATCAAGATTCTCTTTTGGGGGTAAATGAAGGAGATACAATTTTCAATCAACATAATTATAAATTTTGAAGCTGGAGCAAATGAAAATATCCTCATATGTATAAAAATAAATTCTAGGTAAAAGATATATGTAAGGAATATGATCAATAAATGAAGAAAACCTTTCTAATCTACTGGGGAAATAATGGGTTTATTTTGGGCAGGATCTGAAGTAGTGAATCATTAAGAAAAAATTAGTTGGAAAAATCCTTGACCAGTGTCTATACAAGCATGCCCCTTGACCCAATAATTCTGTTCCTAGATGTATAGCCAACAGAAATGTATATAATGTCCACTGAAAGACATATACAAGAATATTCACGGGAGCACTATTTGTTTTAGAAACAAAATAAACAGGAAACAACCCAATAGTCCATTCAAAAGTAGAATAGATAAATAGTGATATAACTACACAATGAAGTACTGAAATGTAACAATATAATAAAAGTGAATGAGTTTTTCTTACACACAACTTAATGAATGAATCTTATAAATATATCCTGTATGATTCCATGACCCATTTATATGAAGTTGAAAAACAAGCAAAATATCTAGGTGTTAGAAGTCTGGTTATTGGTTACCCTTCTGTAGGAGTGTTGTGATAATATGAGGGGGCTCTAAAGCACTGGGAACATTCTGCTTCTTGATCTGCTTACTGACTGCACAGACGGGTTTACTTTATGAAAGTCTATCAAGCTATTATTCATTATTCTGTTTGTATATTATACTTCATTTAAAAGTTTACATAAAAATACAAAGCAGACTCTGGATTCAAGTCATGACTCTGTCTTACAAACTGCATGACCTTAAGCAAGTTAGCTAACTTCTCTTAGCCTCAACTTTCCGATTTGTAAAACATAATAGTTATGTAATTACCTCTAAATAATTATGTAAAACATAAATAGTGCCTACAATTACATAAGCTAATGGTCCTGGCCCAAAATAAGCATTTAATAAACTTGTCATGAACTGGTGAGCTATGGAAGAAAACAACCTGAGAGATAAAAGAAACATCACTAGAGAGAAGGCTCAAGGCACATAGGGAAGAAGACCATTCGAAAGCAAGAGCCATCAACAATGTCAAGAGCTGCAGAGAGGTCAAGGAAGACAAGGAGAGAAAAGATTTGGCAGTATGGAAGTCATTGGTGACCTCTATCTGAGCAGATTGAACCAGGGTAAGAGCAGACGTCAGACTGTTGTAAGTTAAGGCATAGAGGAAAGGTGAGGAAGTGGAGATAGGTAACTAAATCTTTCAAGAAGTTAGGAAAGAAAGAAAGGAAAGAGAAAAAGAAAGAAAGAGAAAGAAAGAAAGAGAAAGAAAAAGAAAGAAGAAAGAAAGAAAGAAAGAAAGAAAGAAAGAAAGAAAGAAAGAAAGAAAGAAAAAGAAAGAAAGAAAGAAAAGGAAAGGAGGGAGAGAGAGAGAGAGGAAGGGCAGGCCATAGGTAGAGAAGGATATAAAATTAAGGATTATTTTAAATTCGTGAGACTATACATAAAGAAGCAAAAGACAGAGATTGATAACACAGAAAACAGGAAGATCACCAGACTGAGGTATTGAAGGAGGTGAAGAAAATAGGAACCAAAGCACAAGACAGAATTTTCTTGAACAGAAGGAAAGATATCTCTTCCTGTGTGCCAAGGGGAAAAGAAGAAAGGATGAGAGCAGACTCTGAGCTATTGATAGGCAGACAGACAATATCACCAGATGGTTTCAATTTTCTAAGTGAAGTAAATACTCTCAATATATGTACTGAGAGTAAAGGTAGAATTGGTAGGCTAGAGATTTTTAAAAAGAAGTTAAAACAGTAAAATGGGAGTGACCCTAACCAGGGATACAGAAAAAAATACTGCCAAGTAGTGTTGAACTCCCAAATATGGTGTGAGCCATGACTGTTCCATGTCACCAACCTACTAGTTCATGTAAATCTCCAGTAATACTTACAACTCTTAGCGATTCTTGTAATGACTCTACTATTTTTAAGATCCCAGGTGTATAGAGATGACAGATGGTTAGGTTGATATAGACATGAGTTTTTTGAAAATTGGTGCAAAGGAAAGATTCATGGCTTCAGATGACAAAACCCAACTCGAACTAGCTTAAACGGATTCTTATCTGAAAGGAAGAGATGCAAGGCTGACAAAATGGATAAAAAGGAAAAACTCAAAAGCATTTCACTTGAATCCAAGCATCCCCTTTGCATTCAGACTCAGCATCGTCTTTTAATGCCCAGACCTAAACTTATACTTTTTATATTTCTGAATATCCAAGCTTAATCTTTTATTTTTCACTTTCTCTTCTACACATTCCCGTCATTCTGTTCCTTGGTCTCCCCCTCTATTCATCTACATTCAAAATACTTATTAATCTTCACTTTCTAAAATCCTTCATTGACCAAGATTGTTTCAATATTTAAAAAGAAAAGCAATTTTATTTTTTCAATGAATTCAATTTCATTATTACTCAATCTCAAAGTGGTGATGGGATAAAATTAATTTTCAAAATATCTTTTTATATTTAAGGATATAATAAGAAATAAAATGTGTAGATATCCTGCACACATATATGATTCCACAGATTAATTCAGTTAATATATATTAGCAATCTAAATGTAATTGACATTAAATTTAGGAGTTAATACAAATTAGATCATATTTCCTTCTGCTTAGAAGGAATATCTTCATATTCATAGGAGTTAGTGTTTAGTGTTTTGATTTCTCTGAAGGAAAAGACCAAACACCTTAATGTGGCACATGGAACTCACCATAGTCTGGCTCCTGCTATCCCCTCACATCATGCCATAGTCCCTTTGGGCTCACCACTAATCTTCTAGTCTTTCCTATATAACAGGCAACCCCCCCCCCACCACAGAAGGGTCTTATAGTCTCTTATTTTTGCCTGGTAAGTTTTCCTTTTTTCATTCTTTGGAGTTCTGTTCAAAGTTCCCATCTTCAGAGAAGGAAAAGCCTTCCCTGACCTCCTTGACCACATCAATTCATCCATTAGATTAATTTCAGTTTTTGTGACATTGCAATCTTGACTTCTCTTGACACAGCTATAGCTTCATAGTTGTTTGTGTGATTACTTCATTACATTATGTCATACTCACTGCATTATAAATGCTAAGGTTGGGACTGTCATATCTCTAATATCCAATGCATTGTCCTGTGCATTGTTAGCATACAATAAATATATATATTTCCATATATAAATAAATATATTTCCATATATAAACATATATATTTCCATATATATATCATTTCCATATATATATATATATATATATATATATATATATATGGAAAGAACCGATCTATTTATAAATTCTTGATGTAAAAAATAAACTCTTTTCAGTTTAGTTCTTAGCTTCCCAAGAAGGAAAGACTATAAGATAAACTAAAAGAATTTTTACTGGGTCCAAGATTTTACTTTGGGTGTAAAAAGAGTCATAAATAGGTATTTACTAACATTTATTTTCTAAACATTTGTTGTTTGTATATGTTCAACTAGATTTTTTCCTAAGCCATTTTTAGAGAGACAAAATGATGTGACATACTTATCTTCTGTCCAGTATCACCAGGGATATGTTCACAATACAAAAACAAAAACTCATGTATAATGAAAATTCTAGATTTTGGTCACTACTTAGCATTGTGTGATTATATGCAGTATCATCGTCTATTTGATAGCAGATGCTATATGTATCTTGGCATCAACATTATTGTTTACATATTACTGATTCTCCATGAAAAACATCTTTACTTTGTACCCTAGGGGACTCATTATCTCTCCAGGGGCAGATGGAGATTTACCTATAAAAATTGATAATGACCCTCTTTGCAAAATTAAAGATGTTGGCCAACTCCTTCTCTGGCAGCTGTCCAACTTGCATAATTGCATTTGCCTTTCTAAATTTCCCCTGAAGCTTCAGTTGAGTAAGGTGTTCTTCTGAATTTGCATTTTGAAAAGGCTTAATCGTGTGGCATTATACAGCTGCCCCCAGCTGAACTCTCAGATCTGGTTGGTATTGATGAATTTTGTGTGTTAGCAAATCACTTTGAGAATTTTCCAGTCAAATGAAAGCCATTAGTATTTGTGCACTTATATGAACAAAATGTTTAGATTTTGTGTAATGTCAGTTAACTGCACTTAACATTCCTAAGGTAATTTTCCTACTGTACTCAATCAGAAGTAAATGCACATTCAACAGACTTGCTTACTAAGGCTTTGCTTAGAATGACACTACACATAACAGTCAGTAAAGAGAAGTATGGGTAGCTTTGATTCCTCTTATATCCACCAAAGAATCTGATCTAATGTCATCTAAACTCTAATGCAATAAACTAGAAGTCTAATCTGGAGAAGAGTTTATCATTCTCCAAGACTGGTTGTACCCATAGGCACCTTCTAAGAAAGCAACCACATGTAACTTTTAATTCAGGGTTGGTTGGGGTTGGCTACGTATGATTGGACTACATATACTTCAATCATTCTCTTCCCCAGAAGCAACTGATAGGCTGAACTAAGAGCCTGTTAGTTAATCTGGAACAAAAATTTTGCATGATGGACTCCATATTGCAGGGCAACTAATAATCCTATCAGGTGTTCTACCTTTAGACATTTTTATTCATTCAATAAGTGTGTATTGAAAACATTCTCTAGGTCAGACAGTGCACTAAGTATGGCAGACATTGAAGAATGGACAGCGGTCTTCTGTACTCATGAGAATTACTGATGGAGAAGTCAAATAGTAGACAATCACAAGAATGAGTATACATTTACATTCTAACACATGTGCTAAGAAGAAATAAAGCAAAATACTCTGAGAGACTGACACAATATAGGAAGCTTAAGGAAGACTTACTTGATAAAATGAGGTTTGAGCTGAAAATTGGAGAAGAGCTAACAAACTGAAAAATGAGAGAGGAGTATTACTAGTAGAGAGAACAGCATTGTGAGAATCTTTGAACCCATTAGAGAAAATATAAAAATAAATAATAAATTAATACCACTGGAATGCAGGGACTAAGGAAAAGAGTAGGTTGAGGTCATGCTGGAGACACAGATAGGAGCTAACTTGAGAAGCCCTTGAGAGCTGTACTCATTATTTTGGTCTGTACCTAAAACAATAATGTTAAGACCCTCAAGGTATGGGTTTCAGGCATAGAGAGGAAGTAACATACTCAAAATTGTATTTGAAAATATTACTCTATAATAAAATAAGATGATGAAAGAAGTAGAGTGGATATGGGAAAACCAAATAGAGTGAATTTACAGGAGTTCAGGCTAGAGGAAAAAGGTCATGTGGGCTAGAGCAATAGCAGTAGAAAGAGAGAGAGGTGAATAGATTCATAGGATATTAAAGAGATTTGTTAAGAGGTTTAGACACATTGAGACTAAGAACTCTTTGAGATACTCAAGTAGAAATACTTAATAGGCAATTCAGTGTATGGTCTGGTCAGGTCTGGACTAGACGTATAAATTTGAGAATCATTAGCCAAACAATGAAAATGAACCATCCACATGGAAAATACTGCCCAAAAAGAGAATATGTGATAGACACAAAGATATACTACTCACATCTCTCAACAGATATTCTTTAACTCTCAGCTCATTCAGCATATTCTTCAGCTAAGAGAACCTCCCTGCAGGATCTCATGCCTTTTCTGGGCACCTCATATCTGATGAATGAGTAAGGCAGGTGTATGAAGGCTCAGCCATTTCAATTTAATGGTCAATGATTGAGAGTGCCCCCACACTCATTCCCAGATTGGCCAAAGCTTGGTTGGGACTGTCTTAAAATTCAACTTCGTTTTCACATCTCTGCCTTCTTGACACAGGTGTTGGTTAATAATGAACACCTTGTACTCCCAACTCTATCACAATAACATCTGATCTAGAGAACACAGGCTATAACAGAATATAAAGTGGGAAGGGAATAGTGCTCAGAACATACAACCAAAAGGGTGCCTGCAAAGTAACAAAGAAGGAAATGTTAGAAAACAGGAAGGAAAATCTGGATAGCAAAAACCTGGAAGCCTAAATTAACACATTACCAACCACATGGAGTTAGCAAGAGTGCTTAGAGATCAGAAAAAAAGTTACTGGAAAGCATCCATTGGATTTAAATTATGGAAGTCATTGGTGGCCTTAGCCACAGTTGTTTTGGTAGAGTTAGAAATAGCTGTCATAATGGCAAAAGTTAAAAAGTGAGTTAGAGGTGAAAAAAATGGACTCACCAAATAATGAAAGATCTTTAGAAAATTCAGATTTAAATAAATGGGAAAGACTGAAAGGAATTGGGTGGGATGAAATGGGAGTCAAGAAAAGGTGGTTGGTTGGTTGGTTGGTTGGTTGGTTGGTTGTTTTTTTTAAAAAAAATATATTCACTTATTTGACAGAGAGAGAGAAAGCATGCACAAGCAAGGGGAGCAAGAGAAGAAGAAGCAGGCTCCCCAGTGAGCAGGGATCCTTGATGCAGGGCTCAATTCCAGGACCCTGGAATCATAAACTGAGCCAAAAGCAAACACTTAACTGACTAAGCCAATCAACCACCCCAAGGTGGTTGCTAAGATAGAAGGGACATGAACAAGTTTAAATGTAGTTGGAAATAACCCAAGTGAGAAGGATATGTTGAATAAATAGCAGAGTGGAGGTGAAGAGGAGGAAATGATAAAGCCTGATAAAGCATGAAGGAATGAAATCCAAAACAAGTTGTGAAATTGGCCTTAAGTGATCAGAAGACTACATCCTATGCTAAAATAGAAGGAAAAGAGAAGAACATGAGTACAGATGGAACTGTATGAATTTGGTAGCAGGAAGCTGAGGGAGTTCCCATCTGATCCCTTCTATTTTCTTCAGGAAGTAGGAGGTGAAGTCATCTGCTGAGACTGAGGAGGAGCTAAGAATATTTAGAGGTTTGAATAGAATGTAGAATGTTTAAAATAATTTTTGAAAATAGAGGGAGAGAATTTACCAGGGAACAAAGAATTGGCAGACTTAAAGGGCCCAATGTATTGGCACCAATCTGCCCTGATGGGTGACTTTTTGTGGCAATGCCAGGTTGTTCAGTCATAGGCATAGAGAGAACAAAGATGAATTCATTCAGAGTTGGACTTCTGTCACATAAATGGAGGGGAAAATGCTTAAGAGACAAAGGGACAGGGAGTTAAGACTATTAGTGAGAGTGTCATTCAAATCATGGACTGTGGGACCTAAACCAAATAATGATGGCGAAAGAATGAAAACAGATAAGAAAGTGGGAGCAGAAGGGGGAAAAGGTTAAGCAGTTAGCATACTGAAGCAACACTTCTCCAGATCTGAGGATCTTGTTAGTATACAGAATATGATTCAGGTCTGGAAAGGGGACCTGAGATTCTGCATTTCTAACAAGTTCTTAGTTAATAGTGATACTACTGGGCTGAGGACCAGATTTTGAGTAGCAAGGTATTAGAAGTTCAAGAAAGATCAAATTTGAGAATGAGAGAGAGGAGAGAACAGAAGAAGAAGAAGAGGAAGAAGAAGGAGGAGGAGGAGGAGGAGGAGGAGGAGAGGAAGAGGAAGAAAGAAGAAGAAGAGAAAGAGGAAGAAGAAGAAGAAGAAGAAGAAGAAGAAGAAGAAGAAGAAGAAGACGACGACGACAGAAGCAATAGGGGGAAAAAACAGCGGAAAGGAGTCAGAAAAAGAGAGAAGCCGAAATTTTTTAAAAAGTTCAAGCATTAGAATTTGAGAGGAGCAATGGATGCCCACTTTTGAGGGCAAATGACCAGGTCACCAAAGATGCTATTTAGATCAGTAGAGTTACAGTAGCTGAATGCTGAACAATGATAAACGGGATTCCATTAAGGATGCTGTACAACTGCTAAGGAGGAGTTCATCTCCTCAGGTCCTTACAAAATATCCCTGCTTGTGTGAGGTTACCTGAATGACTCTGTGTCCTGGCCATCAGAGAAGTCTAACAAAAGGAGATGCCTTGTGGATCCTGGTCAGGTAGGTTGTAGTTCAGCATGGAAGGGACACCCATACTACTACTAGGGAAGCAGAAAAGGCAGGACTGCCTTTTAAGAATAACACTATTGCAGTTGGAATTTAAGATAAACTTCCAACACATCCCAAAGCCTCAAAAGACAGGGTACTCCAATCTGTAGAGTGATTTTTTTTAAACATGGAGGGCTTTGAGCTTGAAACGTGTATGAACTGGGCCATCTGGGTGGCTTAGTCCATTAAGCATCTGACTCTTGATTTCAGCTCAGGTCACTGAGATCATCTCAGGCTTGTGAGATGGAGCCTCATGTGGGGCTCAGCCTGCCTAAGATTCTCTCTCTTTCTCTCCTCCCCCCGCCCACCGGCCATCTCCAACCCCCCCCTTCCTGTCTAAAAAAAATCCGTATCTATCTAGATATACAGTAAGGTAAGGAAAAGGAAATTGTTAGAACTTCTGGAAAGAAAGAGCCTATCCTGACTTAAGAGAGACTCTTAAATCTAGATAGCTCAAACAGGATTACCCAACCTTAGGCTCAAGTGATATAGAGAGGTCCACAAAGCCCATTTTCCTATCCCATTCTGTGAACCATTCCTTCCCAAGAAATTGTAACTTGACATCTAGTTCCTAAGCAAGCAGCTAAAGATTTCCTCAAATGTGGAATGAAATCAACCATTGAGACTTGTATTCAAACAACAAAATAATAAAAATGATAAATGAAAGCATTTGTAATTCAAGGTGAATTGATCCAACTCAAGTTAGGAGAAAAAACAAACCTGGGTTAGACAAATATTAATAATATCTAATTTTATTGCTCACTTTTGTGCTTAATGTTTGATTTTCTGTAAATCTTGTCCCATATGACTCTTCCTGGGAAATGCAAAGATAAACATTAGTAAATGTGTTGAAGGAATTCTAACTTTTGGAAGGGAAACAATTCAACAGAAAAATAGACTACAATTACAACTTCAAAACTATACTTCAAAAATTAAACTATCTGGACCACAACAAGCCCCCTTGCCTAGGCACAGGTAAGTAATAAGTAAGTGATAAGGCAAGTAGTAAGTAAGTATATAATAGAGTCATCCAGTTCTCTGGCAGAGTATTCAGAAAATAGCAAGTTGCATTATGTAAACCACCCTTGCAAACTTGAAATCTACAAGGAGGTGACAAATGGCACAAACATAAGAGGGCCTATTTGCTATTCAACAATAGCTTCATTGCATCAACCTGAATAAGTAAGAAATATCATCATTTCTAACACATGACTCGCTGGCAGGGAAAGCATGGGGAGCAGTAGGCTTTTCTGATATTCTACAAATCACATAAGCTAAGCAAATGTCTGTTCCATGGTTACTCTTGCACAGACTTGTCCATTTTGGGACAGATGGTGACTATTTAGTATAAACCAGAAATTTATAATTCAAGAAGTATAAAAATGCTTTAAACTGGCCACAGATCATTCTAGGAAGAGTATCTGCAGTAGTTGAGCAAAAGGAGCTGATCACCTAGATTCTCATATGCATGAAAAATCTGTTTCTCATAACAACTCAGTTCAATTTAGGAAGAAAAGCTTGTCAGTATTACCAAGAGTTAGTTCTTTCTTGAATTGGAGAGATCTTATAGACACATTACATTCTCAGTGCTGTGTTACTGTGTAATAGCAACACTCAATTCCAGGGTAGTGCCTGATATAAAGTTTTATCCAAAAGAAATTTATTTAAGGGAAGGAGTCTGGCCTAAAATGGAAAAGTTGTAGGTTTAGTAGGCTTGGAAATTTTGGACTGGAAGAGATAGGAGAAAAAAACTCACACTAGGAAGAAAAAACATAGAATGTTTTCTCTCACTCTCCCAACCTCTCTCTCTCTCTCTCTCTCTCTCTCTCTCTCTCTCTCTCTCTCTCCACTTCACACACACTATTCAAAAATAAATAATGTGGTTTTGGTGCCTTTTATTTTTTAACCTCTTAATAAATTATCTGATGCTTTAGCTCATAATTTACCCAAAATAGTAATCACAAATTAAAATGCCTCCACAAGGCAAAGGAGCGAAATCACTTCTGTCAAGTTTAAGAAAATGTGCAGCAGTGAGAACTTGGCAACGTGTAGAGTACTTGACCCACTGAAGGGTCTTAGTATTTACTTACCTCCACTCAGTTGTCATATGCAGAAATGTAGGCTGAGTGTTGCCAGATGTTACCAATTTTCGAGATAAAGTGTAAAACCCGAATTTTTATGTGCTATCTCCCAGATTTTAAATTTGGCAATAATCCGAACTTTGTTTGGAAGTGCGTGGGGACTTCTAGTCAAGATGGTTTAGTGAGCTCATAAATTACCACACCCTCTCTGTTCCAAACCCTCAACCATGATTGGAAATGTATAAAAAGATAAAAGCTCAATGACATTAGCGGCTACAAAATCAAGATAAGTATCTCCACAGACCAGAAACAGAACAGAAAGATGATGTAGTGAGCAAGGAAAGCTCTGGCAGGTGAGTAGTCAGAACCAGACATCCTGCCTGAAGCCTCAGCTGTGTTGAAACTACCATGAGCATGTAGGAGGCTTAAAAAACAATCCACTTGCTTTTAGGGACTGTGGTCTATCAGGAAGTGTTGGACCTGAGAAAGCAGGAAAAAAGAAAACACAGTCTTAAGACCAGAACTGATCCAAAGACCCCCCAAAGATCTCTAGCACCACAACTATATCAGCACTACCTCCAACATTACCATGGGTCAGGAGCTCCCAAACAAAATAACTCTAGAGATTGTAAAGATGTTGTCTACCAAACTACTATAATACCTAATCACACAAACTGCTTCATTAAGTGACTCAGTTATTTACTCAACAACTATTGAGCAGCACCACATGTTAGGCAGCATCCTAGGTGCTGGAGAAAAAGGATCAAACAAAACAAAGCCCTTCATGTATTAAGGTTACGTTCTAGTTGCAGGGGGCGGGGGGTGCAAAATGAGAAGCAGATCACAGGGATCCCTGGGGGGCGCAGCGGTTTGGCGCCTGCCTTTGGCCCAGGGCGCGATCCTGGAGACCCGGGATCGAATCCCACATCGGGCTCCCGGTGCATGGAGCCTGCTTCTCCCTCTGCCTGTGTCTCTGCGCCTCTCTCTCTCTCTCTGTGACTATCATAAATAAATAAAAAATTTTAAAAAAAAAAAGAGAGAAGCAGATCACAAATAAAAAGAACGTATAGCATTTCAGAGGGTAAGAGTCCCAGGAAGAAAAAAATAAACAAAGGTAAGGAGGAAGAAGAGCACAGAAGTGAAGGGAAGGATGCTATTTTATAGAGAATGTCAGAGAAGACTTAGTGAAAGGTGTTATTTGAGGGAGCCAGCCACAGAGAGATATAAGGGACAAGCATCTCATGCACAAGTTGCTCAAAGGCTTTGAGGCAGGGGCATGCACAACACATTCAAGGAACAGCAAGGAGACAGGAGTGAATGAGCAAGAAGTTAAGAGCAGAGTCAGCGTTGTAGCAGGAGGCCAGACCACATGGAGCCTTTTAGGCCATTTTAAAGTCTTTAGCTCCCTATGAAGTGAGAAGCCACCGAAGGATTTTGAAGAGACAAAAGAAAAGATATGACATACATTGAAAATATCACTACGACAGCTTCGTTCAGAAAAGACTGGAATGACATGCAAAGAGTAAGGAAAGAGGCAGGGAAATTAGAAGTCTAGTCAAGTAGTCCAGGTTGGAGATCATAACGGCTTAGACCATGGTGGAAGTAGGGGGGTATGTGTAAGACGTGGTTAAAACCTGAAGAGAGAGAGGAGGATTGGTTAGATCAAATCAGGAGTGTGAAAGAAAGGGGGAAAGCCAAAAAGAAGTCCAGACTGTTTGGCCTCCGTAGCTGAAAGAAAGATGTTACCATTTACTGAGACTGGAAAGTATGTGGAAAGGTCAGGTTTGAAGTTAGAAGCTGAGTAAGAATCGGAGTTAGAGGTTTGGGACATGTGAAGTCTGTAATATATGGAATTTATCCAAGTGGAAATTTCAAGCAAGAATTCCAGCAAAGAGGTCCAGGCTATGGATAAAAATGTAGGAGTCATCAGAGGAATCATGAAATTTAAATCCATGAGACCCAATGAGATGAACAAAGGAGAGCTTGGAGACTTATCCATCAGTCCAAGGAGCAAAATTCAACCATACACCTTGAGAAGAATCTAACAAAGGGTCTATTTAAGTGGTGTGGCAGTTCAGGGTGAAGAATAATGCAGGAAACCTAAGGGGGTAAGGGGAGGGAGTTGTTACCGGGACCACAGAGGAGGTGGCCAAATGGACAGGGCCCGCTGACAAGAGCTGTAACTTTTAGTCAAGGGAAGCAACACAGCAGTTAAGAGGCTAGAGGAATAAATAGCCCAACCTCACCCTCTTCCCCACGGCCAACAGGAAGACAAGAACAAGGGAAGATGTTGATACAATGCACTCAAATCACCTCTTAGGCCACAAATCAGAGAAGGGAGGAATCAAATGGGGAAAGGCCAAAGATATTCAGCACAACAAACAAAGGGGCACGAGAACCAAGTCCTGAGGAATTACAACTGTAGAGATCAAACAGATAAGGAGTACAGTAGATATCATTACAAGATGGCCCCTATGATTTCTACTCCTTGGTGCTTCATACTCTGAAGCTCTTCTTGCCCACTCTTCAAGTGTGGGCAAGACCTGTGACTTGCTCCTAACCAATAGAATATGGCCAGGGTGAAGGTATTTTGAGATGTAATTAAAGCCCTAAATAATTTTGTTCTGACTTAATCAAAAGCAAGATTATCCTGGTAAGCCTGGTAGGACTTAATCAGATGAAAAGTCCTAAAGGGAGGCTTCCTGAGGTCCGAAACTCTCTTTTTGGTCAAATCCGTAGGATTTGAGCATGATCTTCAGCTGATAACTAGCAAAAAGCCATGACCTTCAATCATACAGCCAATAAAATAGCATCCCAAAAGTAAATTGAAAATATTTCAAGAAGAGAGTTATCATCTAATCAAATGCTTCTGGGAGTTCACGTAAGATGATAACAGAGAGCTGATTAGTAGAATTTAACAACGGGGAGCTAACTATGGCTTTAGTGGCTAAATGAGGACAAAAAACCTGATTAAAATGGTCCTAAAAGGGGTGATTGAGTGGCTCAGTTGGTTAACTATCCAACCCTTGATTTTGGCTCAGGTGATGACTTCAGGGTCATGAGATTGAGACGCGCTTGGGGCTCAGTGCCGAGCAGGAAGTCTGTTTCTCTCCCTCTCCTTTTTCCCTTCCCTCTGCTAGCACATGCTCTAAATAAATAAATAAATAAATAAATAAATAAATAAATAAATATTATATATAATATAAATAAATATTATATATATTTATAAAACATTGTATAATATTATATATTATAAATATACATAAATACACATTAAATTATTATATAATATTTATTATATATGTATTATAATATATAATAAATAAATATTATATATGATAGTTATATATTATATTGTGATATATTAATATGCCATATATATGATAATAAAATAAAATGGCTCTGAGAGAGGATGAAGGTAAAGATGCTGGTAACCATAAATAAATTTTTCATTAAGTTTTGCTATCATGAGGAGCAGAGAAACACAGTAGTTGCTGGAAATGAATGTGGGGTCAAAGGAGGATGCTTTCACAATAAGAGGAATTATATTACTTTTTAATACTTATTAGAATTACCAAGGAGATAGTAGAGAAGAAAGTATTAATGTAGGGAAGAGAGGGAGAATTTGACAGAATTAAGTCCTTAAGTAGGCAGAAGGAGCTAGGAATTAGTGCTAAAGTGGAATAAGATCTGAAGAGAAACAAAGTTCATACATAAGAGAGAAGCCAAATTATTCAGGTTCAGATACCAAAACTAAATAAAGACCGTGTAAGCACAGAGAAGCAAAGAACAACTTCACTCACAAACATATATGCAAATATCCTGAATTAAATACTAGAAATTTAAACCATCGTTAAAACCATTTTTTAACATTTTTGAGATGTGATTCACATACATAAAATTCACCCTTTTTAAGTGTCCAATTCAGTGGTTTTCAGTACATTCATGCAGTTGGGCAACCTTTCCAGAACATTTTCATCACTCCAATAAGAAATCCCAAATCCTTTAGCAGTCACCACCAATCCCGGCTCCCTGAACTAGAAAGCCACTGATCTGTCTGTCTCTTTGGATTTTCCTATTTTGGACGTTTAATATAAATGGAATCACGTGATACTGATCTTTTACTAATGTCTTCTCTCCTTTGGCATATTCTCAAGTTTCATCCTTAACCGTAGCACGTGTCAGGATGTCATTCCTTTGTACGGCTGAATAATATCCCCTTGTACGGCTGGCTATACCACCTTTTGTTCATCCAATCATCAGTTGATGAACATTTGGGTGGTTTCCACTTTGGGGCTATTATGAATCATGCTGCTATAAATGTGTGAACGATTTTTTGTGTGGGCATGTGTTTTCGATGTCTATATATCTAAGAGTAAAACTGTTGGATCACATGGTTACCCTTATATATACTTTTTGAGAAACTGACAAACTTACAAAAAAGCTGCACCATTTTACTATCCCATGGAAATGTACACATGCTCAAGTTTCTCTACATCCTTATCAACACTTGTTATTGCCTATTTTTTTTTATTATAGCCACCCTAGTGAGTGTGAAGAGGATTATCATTTTGATTTGCACTGCTCTAATGATTTTGAGCATCTCTTCAGGTGCTTGCTAGCCATTTGTGTATCTTCTTTAGAGAAATGCCTTCAAATGTTATGCCCATTTTTAATTGGCTTGTGTTTTTATTGTTGATTTGTCAGAGTTCTTCATGTATTCTGAATCTAATCCCTTATCAGATATATGATTTTTAAATCTTTTCTCCCATCCTGTGGTTTATCTTATCATTTTCTTAACAATTTCCTTTAAAGCTTGAAAGTTAAGTTGATACAATCCGTTTTTTTTTCTCTTATTTTATTGTGCTATTGGTGTTATATCTGAGAAACCTTTGCCTAATTCAAAGTCACAAGATTTATTTCTGTTTTATTCTATGAGTTTTAGATGTTAGCCTGTAAACATTTTTTAGTTAATTTTTGTACAAATCAGTTGTCATAGCACCATTTGTTGAAAAGACTATTCTTTCCTTATTGAGTTGCCTTGACACTGTTGTCAAAAATCAATCAATCTTAGTGGTACCTGAGTGGCACAGTTGGTTAAGTGTCTGACTCTTGGTTTCAAACCAGGTAGTGATCTCAAGGTTTTGAGATCAAGCCCCACAACCTGCTCTGTGCTCAGCAAGGGGTCTGCTTAAGATTCTCCTTCCCTCTCCCTCTGCTCCTCCCGCCCCCCCCCACATGTTCACACTTTCTCTCTCCCTCTCTCAAATGAATAAATCTTTAAAAAATAAATATTTAAAAGATTTTTTAAAAATCAATTGATCTTAAATGAAAGCATTTACTTCTAGATTCTCAAGTCTATCCCATTGATTGATATATATATATATATATATATATATATATATATCCTTTTTTTTAGATTTTATTTATTTATTCATGAGAGACACGGAGAGAGAGAGAGAGAGACAGAGACACAGGCAGAGGGAGAAGCAGGCTCCATGCAGGGAGCCCAACGTGGGACTCGATCCCGGGTCTCCAGGATCATACTCTGGGCTGAAGGCGGCGCTAAACCGCTGAGCCCCCCGGGCTGCCCTATATATCTATCCTTATGCCAGTACCATACTGCATTGATTACTATCACTTTATAGTAAATTTTGAAATCAGGAAATCTAACTTGCTATCTTTGTTATCTTTCAAGATTGGTTTGGCTAGTCTGGGACCTTTGCATTTACATAGAATTTTAAGATTAGTTTGTCACCTTTTTTATAAAGGCAGCTGGAATTTTGACAAGGATTACATTGCATCTGTAGATCAGTTTGGGGAATATTTCCATCTTAATAATAAGTCTTCCAATCCATGAGCAAGAGATATCTTTCTGTTTATTTAGATCTTCCTTAATTTCTTTCAAAAATGTTTTAGTTTTCAGTGTATAACTTTTTAAACTTTATTCTTTTTTTAAGATTTTATTTATTTATTCATGAGAGATACAGACAGGGAGGCAGAGAGAGAGAGAAGCAGGCTCCATGTAGTGAGCCCAACGTGGGACTCCATCGTAGGTCTCCAGGATCATGCCCTGGGCCGAAGGCAGGCACCAAACCACCGAGCCACCCAGGCATCCCTAACTTTATTCTTAAATATTTTATTCTTTTTGGTGCTACCATAACTGGAATTATTTTCTTAATTTCCTTCTTAATTGCTCATTGCTGTTATACAGAAATACAATTAATTTTTGTATATTGATATCGTACCCTGCAAGTTGGATGGATTTATCAGTTCTCATGGTTTGTGTGTGTGTGTGTCTGTCTGTCTGTCTGTGCATGTGTGTATATGTGTTTGAATTTCCCAGAATCTCTTTCTTTTTTTCCTCTAGGATTTCTATATACAATATCATGTCATCTGTGAGTAGCTTTATCTCTTCCTTTCCAATCTAGATGTCTTTTATATAATTGTTCTGGCTGGAACCTCCAGGACAATATTGAATAGAAGTGAACTATGTCTTTTTAAGAACTCATTATGAAATATGACATCTTGGGAACTTAAAAGCTGTTCAATATAATAACATTATTAAAGTTAATATACTGAATGAGAAATTTCAAATGACGAATTCAATATATTATATAAGGAACACTTATATCATGCTTGCTATGTATCAGATAGTTTTAAGCACTTTGCAAGTATTTATTCTTTGAATCTTTACAACAACCCTATGATTAGGTACTATCATCGAGCCAGGGTTAATGTATCCGATATACACAGCAGTAAGTGACAGAGCTGGAATTTAAACCCAGGCAAGTCAGTCCAGAGTCCTAGCTCTTTACCATTTGGAATGCTGACTCTCATATATACTTATTCATCAAGTAGCTTAATGACGAAATTTGAGAAGCATTATTTTAAATGTCAGGAAAAAAGACAAGCATGCCAGCTATCATTGCTTTTACTGAACATTGTAGTGTAGGTTCTAGTAAATGCAAGTCAATAGAATTATTTGACAAAAATTGGAAAGGAAGAGACCTAACTGTCATATATTTGTGGAAAATATGGTTCTCCACACAGAAAATTCAATAGCCTCTAAATCCAGCCATTTCAATTTTAAAAATCAGCAGATTTATGTCTACAAGGACTGCATACCAAAACTGATGGCATATTCTTAAGCACCACTAATAATCCATTGGAGATTAACATAACATCTGTTATTAACATAACAGAAAAAAATTCCACTCAAAGCAAACACTGTGAGATAGATAAGAATAGATCTACAAAAGATAAATAGTGGAATGAAGAATTAAAGAAAAGGAAGCCGACCACTGTAACTCTAGTATAGGGTTTCTGCAGGGAGATTCACATAAAGGAATTTGGCCAGATTGAAAAGGCTTGAATATATACTCCACAGAAGGCTTTTCAGCAAGGAAGTGGCAAAATTAATGTTATAATTGAAGAAATTCATTCTGACACCAGTTAAATCGAATCCACTGGCCTAAGCAGGTCAGAAAATGTGGTGCTAGCATTCTGTTATAACCACCTCCCCAGTGCAGATTTTTATAACTGGACCATTCTCAAGAAAAAGCAACATACTGCCACTGGCTCAATAAAAGAAAAACCAGTATTTTAGAGCCGACTATGTTTTTCCGTACAGTAAAACTGAAAAGCAGAAAACACTGCTACAGTGCTGCTTGTCAGATAAACTCTGTTTGGCCCTCATATTTTCAATATGAGGTCAAATGACGGAATCTTGAGTCATCCAGTGGCCTGGGTGATGACCAGGTCTTCTAGCTAATGACTAACTTTGGCATTTAGAAAGAAGACTAAGAATATCACTGTGATCATGAGCAGAATTCACTTACTTAAAAAATGAGACTCCAGGCTAGTTTTATAAAATTGTAATGAAACAACAGTAATAAGAGGCAGTAACTCTAAGGGTTAGAACGTAGGTTAAGATTTTCACATCAAGGGCCGCCTGAGATGCTCAGTCGGTTAAGCATCTGACTCTTGATTTCCGCTCAGGTCCTGATCTCAGGGGGTCCTGACCTCGGGGTGGAGGGATGGAGCCCCGGTGTCCAGCTCCACTCAGAGTGTAGAGCCTGCTTAAAATTCTCTCTGCTTCTCCCTCTGCTGCCTCCCTCCACCCCGGCTCATGTGTGCACATGCTCCCTCTCTCTCTCTCTCTCTCTATCTCTCTCTCAAAACAACAAAAATTTCACATCAAACTCTGAGGTTAGTTTGGTGCTATGTAGTGGGGGTCTCAGTCCCCAGCTGATCTGTTCCTGCTGCACGTAAGTAACTACAGCAGGCCCTTAACTTTCCAATTTCTTTAGAACATTTTCATTCCCAAGTATTTATTGGGCACCTGCTGTATATCAGGTACTGTGCTAAGTCCAAGGATTTGAGATGAGAACAAAGCAGGTGGAGTAGCTCCCATCTCGTGATTCACATTTCTGCCTCAAGTCCATCCGGTTGCACACTCTTCCTGGGCTTTCATGATGCTGCTCTTCAGAGTTTTTCCCTGCCTCCCGCATCACTGTCTCCCTTCATGGCTCCTAGCAGTTGTGCTTCATCTTCAGCCCTCTTCTCTCCCAATATTCTTCTAGCGCAATCTCATATACTTACATTTTTCTACTTCGTTCCTTAGCAAAATTATATACATATATATGTGCACATACAACTCATGTCTATATATGAATTTCATGTCCATGGTTTAATAGATGTGTGGATGTATAATGATGTGCCAAGCACCATTCTAAACAGTTTGCAAGTATGAACTCCTGCAATCCTCATACCCACCACTCGATGTAGGTAATACCACTTTTTTTCATTTTTCAGATGAGGAAGCCAAGGCACAAACTGACCAAGAAAGTGGCTGAACTCAAATTTGAACCAAGGCAGATCATGCCTTCAGCCACTATGCTATGCACACTTCCATGACCTCAAACTATGCGTGGATGCTTCCTTCACATAAATCATTAAATCACAACCTTCCATATTGAGTTTCATTTTCCAGTGGCTACCAGGTGTCTGGACTTGAACTTTTCTCAGACAAGTCAGAATCAGTTGCTCCATTTCTCAAGTCACCTCTCGTTCATGTTTCTACATCTATGTCAGGTCCCCATCAATTTTCCTTTGGTAACAGCCTCCTAACAGGGTTTGCTACCCCAGTAGCTGTCAAAGAATGGTCCAACATCATCTGGGAGTAACTGATACCATTCCCAGGGGTCCACAAGGTCAAAATTATTTTCATAGTAATACTAAGATGCTACCTGCTATTTACCTGCATTGACATTTGCACTAATGCTGAAAAATAAGACAAAACAAAACCCACAGTGGTGGTACAACTTGCTGGCAACTTAGCATACATAAGGTGGAGCAGCAAACTATACTAGAACACTACTGTATTCTTCACCACCATTACTGAAAAGTATCTTTGATGAAGCAGTAAAAATTACTAATCTTTCAAAATTTTGACTCTTGAGCACAAACCTCTTAAGTATTCTATGAAATGAAATGGAAAGTACACAGAATGCTTCTGGCATATTGAAATAATTCTCGTCTCACAGAAAAGCAATTATGTCAATGTTTGAGTTGCAAGCTGGATTTTTGAATTCTTCATGGAATATTAGAATAACATAATATTTATCCCAGTTAAAATATCAGGAAAATTAGAATTTTGGAAATCCAGTGTCTGATACCGTGAACCCGATTATTTCCAAACTTGATTTTTTTCTGTTGAGGTCCACGATGGTATTCACAAATTTTTTAATAATTAATTGAAATGTATCAACATTTGGAATATTTACGTAGCTTAGGAAACCAATATTTTTCAATGACCAATCTATGAGGTCACAAAATGATCCATGGGGACAGGATTCATCCAAAATGCAGGATAGATCAATTGTCTTTCATGCAATATAGGAACAAATATGGTTTCAGATTCCACCTTGGAACTAAGCTTTATGAAATTGTCATTTTTTTAAATAAATTTATTTTTTATTGGTGTTCAATTTACCAACATACAGAATAACATCCAGTGCTCATCCCGTCAAGGGCCCCCCTCAGTGCCCGTCACCCATTCACCCCCACCCCCCACCCTCCTCCCCTTCCCCCACCCCTAGTTCATTTCCCAGTTAGAAGTCTTTATGTTCTGTCTCCCTTTCTGATATTTCCTACCCATTTCTTCTCCCTTCCCTTATATTCCCTTTCACTATTATTTATATTCCCCAAATGAATGAGAACATATAATGTTTGTCCTTCTCCGACTGACTTACTTCACTCAGCATAATACCCTCCAGTTCCATCCACGTTGAAGCAAATGGTGGGTATTTGTCATTTCTAATGGCTGAGTAATATTCCATTGTATACATAAACCACATCTTCTTTATCCATTCATCTTTCGATGGACACCGAGGCTCCTTCCACAGTTTGGCTATCGTGGCCATTGCTGCTAGAAACATCGGGGTGCAGGTGTCCCGGCGTTTCATTGCATCTGTATCTTTGGGGTAAATCCCCAACAGTGCAATTGCTGGGTCGTAGGGCAGGTCTATTTTTAACTCTTTGAGGAACCTCCACACAGTTTTCCAGAGTGGCTGCACAGTTCACATTCCCACCTACAGTGTAAAAGGGTTCCCTTTTCTCCGCATCCTCTCCAACATTTGTGGTTTCCTGCCTTGTTAAATGAAATTGCCATTATTGAGTTTTGCTTTCTGATCAGAGAATATTAGGCATCCTGAGTTCCTCAGCTATGACACCAGCCCACTGCATGGAACACCCACCCAGGCCCCTCCGAATCCCCCCACCAGGGGACTTCTGACGTGAGGACAACCTTGCAAACACGAGGCTCATGCTGCTTGCTGTGCTGTGAGTACTGGCCCAGGAATGCCACGTCTTTTGCCAACATCCATGATTTGGTGGCAGGCTAACCCGTTTGCTTGCAAGGGAGCTAAAATCTCAGACTCCTCACAGTTCTTGGCATCCAATGAATGATGAGAAAAATCTTTTAACTCAGTGAAGTGATCATGTGAGGCGATCCTGGGGAATAGATGAAAATGATTAGGATAGAGATGGTCTGACCTACAGGGAATAGGCCCACTGAGAGCATTTGGCGTAAGTAAAACATGACAAAATTTCACTTTAATAAGTGGCGATGGTATGCCAACGGTCAGTGAAGAGCTGGAACGAGACCCAAGCATCAACAGCCCCAGAAATTGACATTTACTGAGTCCTCCTCGTGAAGAAGGTGTTGTGATACAGATTGTATTTAATCCAGCTACAACTGAATGAGATCATTATAATCAATACTAACACTTACATAGTACACATTATGTGAACTTCTTCAAACACATGAATTCACTACACACGCATCACACACAACCTTATAAGGTAGATATTGCTTGACCACCATTTTTGCAAATAGGGAAACTAAAACAGCGAAAGGTTTAGTGATTTCCCCCAGGTCCCAAGAAACCACAGACAAGTAAATGTAAAATGGTAGAGGCAGGATTTGACCCGAGGAGGTCTTTTTTCCAGAGGCTATGCTGTTAACCATTCTCCTACACTACCTCTTAGGTACGTCGTGGGTAATCATTATCTGTATTTTACAGCTATGTAAAGTGTAGCAAAATAAACCAAAGCAAGAAAGCCAGGAAGTGGGGAAACCAACAATACTCTGCTTAACATAAAAAGATGGAGGTTATGTACTCAATCATATAAATTCGATTTCTACTTATTTAGGTTCTTTTAAATTAATCCTTTATTTGATTGCTTCGTTTATGTATGCACTTTGATTACTATAGCAGCATTAGCTAGTCCCTTTATTATGTCACATAATTATAATTTCTTTCTGTGTTGAGAACAGTTAAGGACTAGTCTCTTAGCAACTTTGAAGTTTACAGTACGGTATTGTTAACGATAATCACTATATTGTGCATTAGAGCTTATTTATCTACTAGCTGCAAGTTTGCACCCTTAAACTACATCTCCCCAATTCCCCCACCCCATGTTGTAAGTTGGCAAAAGTTTCTTCTTTCTCGGGGCTAAACAATATTACATGTATGTACACGACTGGTTCTGATTTAAAGGAATTCCTTTGAAAATTACTACAGAAAGGAGTCTGCCCCATGCTTAAATGGGACCTGCAGTCATTGCCCTGGTGATGAAAATAGGCAAATGAGGTAGGCAATATCTTACAGGATGGCTTCACCCAACTTAGGACTCTGACTAAGGGTGACAAGAACCCCGTTCAAAACTCAGGGTCAGCAACAAAGGGAACCAGGGCCTCACTTCTCTCTCTCTCTCTCTCTCTCTCTCTCTCTTTGGTATCTCCACCTCTCTCTGACCATTGCCATCTTTCTCAAAATCAGATTTTGTCCATGAAGCTGAAACTATGGATATTATAAACTCCAGGCTCATATATTACTAACTTCACCACCAAAAAGAGAAAGAAAAAAAATTCCCAATTCCAGTTCAAAAGATACTCAGGAAAGTATTCCATCTAGCCTGGCTAGAGTCATTCCCTAATTATGACCAATCCTTGTTGAGTAAGAGGGTGACATGTTTACCGATCTCTGGATGGGGGCAGGGTTGGGAGTGTATACAGAGCAAGTCAGGAAAAAAAAAAAAAAAAAAGATCAATAGTTCCTCCCAGGACCATGTGATTGTAGCCAAAGAACTACTCTCCAAAAGAAGTAGGCAAAGAAGGTGGACAGTCATCTCAGGCAACCAGGGCCAGTAGGTCTTCACAATATCTGGACAGGCACTCTTTCTATTTGGCTCTGGCACCCTTTCCATTTGAAACACATTTTGGAATTCAATACATAATTCAATTCAGTACAAGGCTGGGTTTCATTGCTTTATTCATGGATATCTTGATTTCTCTAACAAGACAACCATCTCCTTGGAGAAGGAAACTGAGCCCACACTGGGTATTTCCATACACTTAGTAAATTCCTGGTGAAACCATGTCCAGCCAACCTTTGTTATCACACCACAATATAAAAACCTTTCTTTGGTTGATAGAAGCAGTAGTTTCAGAAAGACTGATCATTGGAAATTCTTCCTCTTTAATAGACAGATGGCACAAAGTTTTGCTCCCAGAGAGATGGTCCCCACATTATTTTCTTCAAACACTGACAGCTCACTGTCACTAACAGCTCAATGTAACCAAATTAAATGCCCACTGATTTGACTCTGTGATGGTACTTAACACATTCCAGGTTTTTTAATGTTTATAATACACTCTTCACATGCTCAATTTTTAAACTTAAAATAGTATCTACTATTTTTTAAGCACTTGGTTTGGTGTTTTTATATATCTTAGCTGATTGGACAATGCTAGCATTTACACACATCATGCATCACACACACAAACACTCACGCTGGGACAAGATACACACACACACACACACACACACATACACACAGAGTTAAGATGACTGAAGAAGCTGAGGTCTAGTGAAATTAAGAGATGTACCCAAAATCCCAAACTTATGATCTCTACATGTTATGTAGCCAGAGTTGCATCGAAGTCTGACTTCCAAGCCTGCCTTATGGCACTACATGGCCAGAAAATCACTCCTACTTGCATCCCCACAGGTTGTACAGAACTATTATCTGAAAGATAATTCATCCTTTGAAAGAATTAGTGTATATTCAGTCCAAGCAAAAATGTTCACCTCCTAAGATAATGACACTTTCTCTCCACAAATCCAGCATGGAATTTCCAAACATTCATAATCATTTCATGTTAAGCTACTTGTTTAGAGAAGTCCTCATCTTGAACACTCTGGGCTGTCAAGAACAAGGACAAATTTGTGTTCTCAGGGTACAGAGATGACTTTCTAAAATTATCTTCAGAAACAAAATCATCACAAAGATTTTGGATGGTGAGGGAAAAACTCTTTTTTTTTACATTTTGTTTGTTTTCTCTTACCAAAGATATTTTCCTCACATACTCTAAAAACCTCATTTGGGGCAGAAATCAAACAAAGCCGGCTTCAGTCAGGGGTAAAAAAAGGAGAAAAAAAAAGAAGACGTGAGCAATAGGCAACTGCTAGCTAACGGCCTTCGCACATCACTTATGTGTCAACACCTCTCCTTCTGGTAGCCATGTTGGTACAGTCACCAAGAAAGGAAAAAGAAAAAAAAAATCTTAACTGAGGCATGTGAGCCCAACAGGGACTGAAGAGAATGGCAAAACAGTGTCAGCAAGTGGGATAACTATGGGTAAGAAGGGGGCCATGTGGTTGAACGCACAACTCTTCCTATTTCACTACAATAACTACAGAATTATGTGGGATAAAACACATTTGTTACCAAAATGGAAACTCTTTCTCCTTTCTTAATTATAGAATAAACTAAGTAAATATAGTCTGAATCCAACAAGATTATAACACACAGAAAGAACTCCCTCAATTTTTCTCTGAAACTAAAAGAACTCAAGGAGTTTGAATAATGCATGTTTTGGCTGTTGGTTGGTTTTCTTTCTTTCTTTTTTTTTTTTTTAATTTCTTTACTTTTTTGAAAGAAGTTAGAATGTACCAGATGATGTCACTGATATATCTTGAGAAGGGAGAAGAGACAGAAACAAAAGACAAGGAAGTAAATTTAAATCAGCGTTCTCTGCCTCTACCAGCTGGCTGAAAAAGTAGTATTCCTAATAAATTTGAGACAATTCACAGCCTAACTGTAATGGAAAGAAACTCGGTGGTAGTTTAAAGTAACATACAAATAGTAATATATGTGTGATGATTTTGATATTGAAGCCTTATATATATCTATCTGAATATCAAGCCCACAGACTAATATGTTGTCTGTATGTTATGTATAAACATGTATATTCTAATAGCTTTAGTTTTTAAAGATTTATTTTATTTATTTGAGAAAGAGAAAAGAAAGCATAGAGGGGCAGAGGGAGCAAATCTGAAGCAGATGCCCACTGAGCACAGAGCCAACATGGGACTCTATCCTATGACCCATGAGTTCATGACCTGAGCCAAAACCAAGTGGAACGCTCAACCAACTAAGCCACCCAGGCACCCCGCCCCCTATTCTAATAACTTTAATTATAACTTCACAGGGTTTTTCTGGAAAGAGAATTTGTTTTAAATATGGTTTTGAATTTGGTAGGCATACGTCTGCTTGTAAGCCATTCTTCTTTTTTTAAGATTGATTTCTTTATTTTGGTGGGTGGGGGGGAGGGTAGTGAGCGGCAGAGGGAGAGGGAGAGAGAATCTCAAGCAGACCCTGTGCTGAGCGTGGAACCTGCCTGGGGGCTTGATCTCATAACCCTGAGATCATGACCTGAGCCAAAATCAAGAGTCAGACACTTAACCAACTGAGCCACCCAGGCGACCCTGTAAGCCATTCTTTAAAAGAAAAATTTCACATATCCATACAATACCATATTAGGAAATACAGTGAAATAAAATTCCATTTATAATACCAATAGTAAAATAAAAAGGAACAAATATAAATATAATTTGCAGGCAGCCCCAGTGGCTCAGTGGTCTAATGCCACCTTCAGCTTGGGGGTGTGATCCTGGAGACCCGGGATTGAGTCCCACGTCGGGCTCCCTGCATGGAGCCTGCTTCTCCCTCTGCCTGTGTCTCTGCCTCTCTCTCTCTGTCTCTCATGAATAAATAAAATATAAATAAATAAATAAATAAATAAATAAATAAATAAATAAATATAATTTGCAAGATCCATATGGAGGGAATTTTTTAAACACTGATAAGAGGTCTAAAGAGAACTTGGACAGTTCAAAGGACATACCATGTTCTTGAATACTGTAATAAGAACACCAATTTTCTCTACTATAATTTAAAATTAACATAACCTCGTTAGAATAACTAGGATTTTTTACAACTGGACAAAATTATAAAGTTAATATGTAAAATAAACGTGAAAAAACAGGACAATTCTGGGGACAAAAGGCATAGAGTGGAGGAAATAGCCTTAACAAATATTTAAAACATATTACAAATCTGTAATAATTAAAACAATCAGTACCTGCACATGACTAGACAGAGAAATCAATGGAGCACTATGAAAAGCCCAGAATTAGAGTCAAATACATACCAGAATTTGTATGTAGTGAAAGTTGGATTAACAACTGATGTTGGAAAACTGGGTAGTCATCTGGGAAACAAGTTCATTCTATCTGTAGTTCCAGTACACAAAATAAATTTCAAATAAAATTAGAAGAAATCATGATGCATTTTAAAAACATACAACCTTAGAGTGTAGGAGAATTTCTAAGTATGACTCAAGACCTAAAAGTATAATTGAACAAATAAATACAACTCTAAGAAGGCAAAAATTTCTGCATAGCAAAAACTATTAAAAGCAAAATGGAAAGACAAATGATAGACTTGGAAAATATATTTCAGGGCAGCCCGGGTGGCTCAGCAGTTCAGCGTCGCCTTCAGCCCAGGGCGTGATCCCAGAGACCCAGGGTCGAGTCCCAGGTCGGGCTCCCTGCATGGAGCCTTCTTCTCACTCTGCCTATGTCTCTGCCTCTCTCTCTGTCTCTCATGAATAAATAAATAAAATCTTTAAAAAAAAGAAAGAAAATATATTTCAACAAGTATCACAAAGGACTATATTAAGGGCTCACACAAGTCAAAAAGCAAAGCCATTCACCCAAAAGGAAAAAAAAAATAGGAAAGAATATGAATAGACAGTTTATAGGAAAGGAAATAAAAATGAGAGAAATGCAAATGAACTTCACATTGAATTATCATTTTTTACCTCTCAGATGGGCAAAGACCCAAATGATTTATTGCAGACTCTACTGGCAAGTGACTTGGGAACACACGCTCCCATGCATGCTGGGTGAGTATTGGCAAGACTGCTTTGAAGTATAATATAACAGAGTCTATCAAAGCTGCACGTATGCATATCTTCAGCCCAGCAAAGACTGTCTCGCAGATTTACTCATGTGTACCTGTGAAACACAAAGGCATAAGGTGATACACTGCAGCTTAAAACAAAAACAAAAACAAAAAACAGCAAACTACTGGAAACCGCTTAATACCTTGCTATAGGGGTTGGCACAATCAAAGTTGGAACACCTGTTCTAGTCTGCTAACTTCATATAACTCAAAACAACAAAGAAATAAGCAAAACACAGGCACACCATATTATGATGGTTCAAAACCCCAGTTTCCAGGGGCAGCCTGTAGTCCCACTCCTTGTCCTGGTAGTCCAGTTAATTAGCACTGTCTGTGTGAGAAATAATTCAGTCGCCCCAAGTGTTTAATTCTTGGGAGTGAAGGAAAAGAGTAGGGGTGAGGCGTGAAGGAGAATACCAACTGGATGAAGAGGAAAAGAAGAGAGAGACGAGGCATCCCGGTACCACTCCTCAATTCCCCTTCTCTTGGCCCTCTCAACGCCGTGTCCCTGGAGCCACATAGCCTGAGTTCAAATCCTAGCTCCCCTACTTACAGACTTTATGACCTTGACAAATTCCTTAATCTCTTTCTGCCTCAGTTTCCTTACCCATAAGATAGGGGTGCTAGTACCCATCTAACAGGATGATTGGGAGGATGTGTGATGAGCTAACATATATATGGCGCTTAACACAGCCTCAAAGTACTACAGACAGATTGATATTCCTGTGATTCGTAGCGCTTCTGCACGGCTACCACTTCTAGACCTTGACAAAGGCAACACACAGGAAGACTTAACTACTAGAAGCAATCACGGTTAAGATCTAACTATAAATGGGACCCGCTCATTCAGCAATTTTTTCACTGTGCACTTATGTTTAAGGCTCAGAGTTAAGCTCTAGGGGAATAAAATTACACAAAATCATATCAAGCACAGGAGAAAAATAAGATGGGCTGGCACTCAGCCTACATGCAGAGATGACACTCCGTTTGTTGATTATAGCTTTCACTCAATTAAATTCAGCGAAATAACAAATGTGCTAGTTCCCAGGAATTCGTTAAGCTCTTGATTATCTGGCAATCTCAATAAAAATTTCAAAACAGAATATATAGACCAATCATCTATTACCGAACGATAAATGGGGATTTGTTTTTTTGTTTTGTTTTGTTTTTTTTGATAAATGGGGATTTAGATGGACTCTCATGGTCAAGACCTTTGGGACCAAGATTGACTCAAGCTTGAAACTGGCTCTGCCACTGCCCATGGGCTACCTTGGCCAAGATACTTTCTCTCCATTGAGCGTCACATATGACGTTAGTCACTCCGGCGACCTACTTACTTCAAGTGTAGTTGTGAGGATTAAACGTTTGTAGGGCATTCACCTAGCACTGAGCACATAATAAATGCTTAATAAATTTTCGCTAGCATCATTATTTTTATTTCTCTGACTTTAAGTACCCAGCACTCATTTTTCTATCCACGTTATAATCTTCCCTGCCTGACTATCTCCATTTATCCCGAAGCAAATGAGACAAAGACAATTTGTTCTTGTTAGAGTATTCAATTTTTAAATGTATTTTCAAAAACCAGTGACTGGCTGATATTGCTCATAGCGGGAGTATAACTAACTCCCCTTCAGGGAGTCACATTTGTTTAGGTGATTTCTAGATTTCCTATTTAGGCAAGGCCTTCATCGGCAAGACATACTTCTTCTAATCCTGCTCTGAGTGATGGAGCAATAAAGACTCCCTCCTCCTCCCGCATAAATCACGGATCTGCAGGATGAGGACCCAGTCGGTGGGGCTTCACTTGTAAAAGACACCTGTGAACCACTTCTTTCTTCAGCACCCAGCTGCAGCACCAAAAATTTTCAGCTCTACATCATCTCCCTTATAATCATGTTCTAGGCCAAAAGTTTTGCTAAGCTATTTATGTTTAAAGGCATTTAACTTATCATTTATTATTAATAGGAAAGCAACTTAAAATTATTTGAAGATTGAAATAGAAAAAAAAAGTTGATGAATTACTGGGATAATAACTAAAGTGCATCTTAGGAATTTTAATGTCACATGTTCCAACAGGAAAAAAAAAGCGTGTTTGAGAACTAAAAAGATTAACTGAGAACTGAACTCTGAGGCAGGTATTTTTAGGAATCTTTGGTAATGTTTTAATGTCAGTTAGCTTAAGAAACAAAGTGTTTGTTTCTTGCAGTTGCTAGGCAGCATATTGGGTTTGATTTGGTTTCCAGTCATTTGAAATAACAGTGCCATGATTATAATAGTAAGACAGTATCACCTCTTTCTCGATTTAATATTAAAATACTTAGGAACAATCAGCTTTGGTGAAGTAATTATTACTTAACCTATTTTTTTTTCATTGTTTTCCATATTCTTATTCCAGGATCCTGGAGCCACACACCGTAGTCTTAAAAAACATCTTATGTTCTAATTATTCATTAGGCTGCATTTCAATTTTAGACCAGAAATTCACATAAAAGCATGATACTGAACTTTGTATCCTTTTCTATAAATCTCCTCATGCTCTAATCATTAAGTTACTGAATTATCCAATATTCGCTTTTTAAGAAGGCAAAGGAGCAGCATTTCAACTCTTGAAGCAGGATAAACTTCAGACATTTTGTCTTTAAAACAATACAAAAATCTAATACTCCAACCAAGCTGCAAATATTAGTCATCTACTGTTACTGTCACTATGCATTTTTGTGAGCTTTTAACAGATATTGTTTTACTATAAAGTTAATATGCTTTTTCATTATTTTTTTATTTTTTATTTTTTTTCATTTTTTTTTTAATCAGACACTTTTAAGTAGTATGAAATGAAAAGTAACATCCCCCTTTTTACTCCTCCTCACATTCAGTCCTACTCCCCAGGAATAATCAGTACTAACGTTTTATGACCATGTTTCTAAGTTCTGCTTGGAAACCAGCATTTTGGATTTTGACACCCAACTCGTGTATTATTGGAGCTTGAGTGTGGTCTTTGTTACCGCCCAACCAAGAGTTTAAAAAAGAGAAAGAAGAGAGCAATTTTGCCAGCAAAAAACGACATCTCTGGACCCAACCCTTTCCCTCCTGGCTCATCTCTTATAGCACCACTTTATCTCCATTCCATTTCTGGACACATGCACACACAGCCAAGGACCCAGC